>NC_037597.1:15242974-15542974 GCF_003073045.1 Pomacea canaliculata
CACGGTTAAAAGATATGATTCACGTCGGTGCTGAGCCTGAGTGTGTCGCTCGCTTGAGACGGATGCCAAGTGCTGCTCTTTCTTCCTCGACGACCGCATCGCGAGGCGATGTTTACAAGTCTCATGGGGAGGAGCGACCTTTGCTCCGGTCGAGTGCAGTCATCGCAACTGTTGCGATGAAACCGTTTCAGCCGAACCGTACTGTAGTTTGTAGCACTTCCTCCCTGTGATAGATTTATCCATTTGGACCCATAGATTATGATGCATCTATTAACTGTGCTAGCGGTCTGAAACTGGGGACTCGCGTTGTCGCTGTGTGCCTTAGAGTAAGAGACACTAGAGAAGATACAGATCTGATGTAGCGGCGAAGGACAAGGTCGTCTAAAAAAAGATTCAAGAGTGCTAATAGTTCATTTCGAAAATGCAGATTGCGGCCTACACCCGTGCGATTCTTTACTGAACATCGTATTTTCAACCACTACATAGCATGATGTAACTGTGTGCAGCGGTTGTGTCTGTACCTACTTCCTCGTTGCTGCTCCCTGTACGCGGTCTCCTCTTTTGTCACTGACGTCGCGATTGTGCACTTTCACCGTCATTTCTACTTGGTGAGTGGATTATATCTGGGTTTCAACATCTTGTGACACCCGATGAGGGGCTAGTGTGGGATGGAAACTGAACTGAATGTTAACTGAAGCTTTTACACCATTCAGGTTTTCTTTTGGAGTACACGATATCATCGTATAATCTAATATATCATATCAAATGATATAAATAATAATAACTAATAATATTAAATTATATATATAATAATAAAAATTATTTGATTGAGCTTACTCAGTAGCGGCACGAGCACTGCTCAACTGTAGCTCCCTGTGAGTATTTCAGCTTCACAGGAGTGGACAGCCACCTGTTCTATAAATACTCTCAGCTGGGTTGCATGTAGGCTTCCTCAAGGAGGTTCACTGTGGCCAGACGCTGTTGGTGGAATCTTCTGTCTTGCTAGGTGCTGGCACTGTCTGTTTATTTGACATATATAGATGTGGGGTGAGCAAGGAGGATGGACTAGGCGATTTGGCACCGATCATACTCTGTCCACATATATTATAGAGTGTTAGTGAACAATCAATGGCTCGTGTATCCTTTCGGGGACCGATTGCGGTTCGCAGAATCGTCTTTGCGCTAGAGACAGGATGTTTTTTCATACTTGAACTCATTGGCTACAACAAGGTGGAGACGACCTACTTTGACCAGCATATGCATGTTCATTCACATTCCCTGTGTCTCCGCTATATAATACACATATACACAAATAGCCATAATGAACGATTTAGGTGCAAAAAACCCTATAACTACCCGTACTCCTCCACCACCACACCTTATTATCACCCTGACCCGATCATTTCTTCTCTCTCTGTCTTCCTTTATAGGGCATTCACCTCCACATTTCATGTGACCGACTCGTCTATATCCCATTACAGCACTGACTCTCTCGCTGCTTGTAAACTTTACAGAGAGAACTATTTGTTTTATGGTTGCGATCGTACATAGTTACAGACTGTTTAATTCTGAAGACCATTGTAGTTGTTCAAGGTCAGGCATCTGTAACAGAAGGAGAGTAAAGGTCGGTCTGTGCGGGTTAAGATGAGAGAGGTTGGGAGGGAGAGGGATGGCTTGGTAGGCTGAGATGGACAACCTGTTCAATATTTGTCTGAGTTTAAAGAACTAACAAAATAAATACACAGAGTGAATGACGTAAAAGCAAGGAGGACATTCACGCTGACATGCCGGACAATATGACTCTGGGAAACATACTTTCTTTAAACCATAGTTGTTGACTATTGTCAATTTATTTATTTTTTTGATAGTTGATTGTTTCCGTTGTCACGTGCAGTGTCGCACTGCCCTCTTGCTGGCGCTCAGGTTTCCGCAGGTTCGTTGATATATAGTATGGCGATGATAGTAAGAGACCTCGACGTGTCATTATATACATAGACATCTCTTCGTTTCTCGTTTATATATAGACGTGATACAGAGTCTTTGCTCTGATTGTCCCTGTCCTCGTGTCTCCTTGCAACGTCTTGCGATGATGCTCATGAGCACGTGCAACTGCATCCGGTCAGAAATCCTCAGGTTTTTGTCAGAGCTATGTTGTGGTGAGAACAGCAGGCGATACTGGGCATTCATCCCACCCACCACCACTCATCAATCACCATACAACATTCACATTCTCCCTTAATGCCACCAATTGACATGCTGTCGCTTCGTCCTCGTAGTCGGGAAAAAAATCGGAGACAAAACCGTCGCTCCTGGGATTGTCTGGAGTGGAGAGCTCAGCCCCTGCATGTAACGACGTCCATTTGTTTAAGTCTGCAAGGTCTCGGAGAATTATTTTAAAGAGTGTTTGCTGAGCAACATGGTAACCAGACAACCTGGCGGTTGCTTTTACTGTTGCAAAGAGGTTTCGGTCCCAGGAGGTTGGAATGCTGTTGGACTGTGACTACTGGTGCGCATCTACCAAACCTTGGTGGGTGGAGTGATGTGGGGGGGGTGAGGTTTATCCTGATAACAGCGACGAATTAATCAACACGTTACGTTACTGACGCAGAAAGCCCAACATAGAGAGCTTTCGTTGACTTCGAAAGCAAAATTGGTTTGGACCGGATGAGGACAGGACGATAGGACAGAGATAGGGAGAGGAGGGTATGAGGAGAAGGAATTGTGGCGTCCGCTTCAGTATTCGCATGGTGCACGTTGGCCTGCACGTGCTTTGACACGGTACATTGTTCGTCGCAATACTCATATTGGCAATCTCCTAACACCAAGATGATCGATCGCATCCGTTTTTTGCGCTCCTGGACTTACTCTCAACCTGAACGGTACTGCAGGTAAGTGCTTCGTGCTTGTGAGGCCTTTTGCGTGTGTCTCTGTGCGCGCGTGTTTTTTTGTTTTGTCTGCACCATTGATAAAATAATGTGTCCTTTGTATGACCCTATACCAGAAATTAGAGTGGTCAGTGGTGTTGAAAGGGCTACCCTGAAATGCACTTTGCACCTGATAGTTATGATTATGATAGGTGGTTTGTAATACGAGTCCATTATACACGCGGTCTGCGTACAGGTAAATCTGTTCCGTATGTGTGTTAATGTTTGTCTGAGTGTGTATACTCTGCTTGTGCCACAAAAAAAACCGGATTTTTCAGGAAGGGAGCTTATTGTCTAGAACGTACGAGAACTGGAGAGAACTTTTGGTTTTAAACTGAGAGGCGTTTCTAATTCGATACGGTGCGCGCCACTTTCTTCAGTCGATCAGCGCTGGGGGGATGAGGTACCTAACACCTTAGGCGGGGTGGGCAAACTTTTTTGTTGGAGGGCGCATTGCTGGGTCCAATGATAGTCCGAGGGCGCACCTGTAATTGATACAAAAACGACGTAAAATGCGCAAATGTAACAACGCATTTATTTATAATGAGACCTGAATATGTTAATGTAGAAAAATATAACCAGGAAGACAATTAAGCACACACATTTAATGAGAAAATGTTTTGAATACAATTTTGCTGACAATTCCTTTATAAAATTTGGCTCAAAATTACTGTAGTCTCTCAATGCTGGCAGTTTGCTCTTGAAAGCTGAAGGTTTTTGACTTGTTTATATTCCTGCAGGACAATTTGCTCAGATGTAACTTGATACAATGTTTGAAGAATGCTGGGCAGCAAATTACTCTTAAACAAGGAACATGATTTGTTGGAGAGGCACTTCATAAAACTCAACCAGTGACAGGAATAAAAACCTTTCCTTCGATGCATGATCTGATTGAAGTTGTATTCAGTTCAAGTTTGTAATTCATCAGGTGCATCATCAACATGAACGTCTGTCACCTTACCTAACGGCGCGGTCTACATCCCCCCTGCCGCACTGTCTGGTCGTGCCTTCCTAACGCTTTGTCAGGCCGCTTCGTACTCAGGTGTAAAAAGGGTATTCCACTGGCTACCGGCGAGACAGTTCAAGGCGCCATTACGTAAACGCAGCAGGCGTGGGAAGGGACTAAGCGTAACTTGTTTTCGGTAATATATTTTTTGTGTGTGTGTTGCCAAGGGCTGTCTGCGGCCGCAGATAACCACTTGCCCGCTATTTGCCCACCCCTGCCTTAGAGGGTTGAGAGAAGGTAAGCAGCGACGGAAGGAGATGGGTACCGCCTCATGTAAACCTAGCCCGAGAAAAGTCTCAGTTCCCAACCACCTGCAAAAGGCAGGGACAATCCTTACCTCTGTCTTTTCACATCCTGATGGCTAAAATCGCGTGTCTTCAACAAACAGTTTCAGAAATTCAGCAAAGTCTGTGTCTCTAGAGACATTCTTATCTTTTGAATAAGGAGACAATAATTCAAGCAAAATAAACAATGAGTCATCGCAATCCTACCTCTTGTCTTTCCTCACTCGTCAACGGCGTGAAAACTTGGGACGATCGTGCAACCACTGCAAGTGTTCACTCCACCACTGCCTCCAACCCTTCATTATTAGTTAATGACTGTGCTATGAGAGCCTTCACCTGAACCGACTGTAGTATTAAAGAAAGGGGCGACACTGCCTACATCCTTTACCAGTGTCCTTAAATCACACAGAAAAAAAACAACAACACTTTCTTTGTCCCCGTCTCTTGAAATTCTTCTGAGGGTAAGTCTTTTCGCAAACGAACCTTTTGTTTGCTATCCAAGTGTTTAAGTATGTTGTCTAATAGAACAACATGGAGCAGGCATGTGCTGTGGGAGTCAGAGTCCACGTCATGAGATAACTTGGAGCAGAGTTAGAGTTGGTGTCTGCGGATGGGGCGAACGCACACAAGACAGGTTGTGGAGCACAACAGTTGTATCGCTGCGCCAACCGTTGCGAGATATAAGGCTAAGGAGACTCCGCTGTCCGTTATCTCCCCAGATGATCGGTCTACGGGTGGGAACCACGGATGAAAAGGGTAGGCAGTGATTCTCATATCATCTTACTAGCAACTGGACAAATAATAACGGATCATTAGAAAACTAACCGTTTGATAGACTTGATGTTTATTTAACATTGTATCTACAATATTGTAAAAAACTCCATTTCATCTTAATAATGAGCACATTTTTAACACTAAATTGCGTTGAATTGGTGATTGGGACTATCATGGAGTGATCCGAGTAAGCTGTGTTATTTACAGTGACAATTTAGTGGAATTATTAGCTATTTATCATTCATATGACCTTCGCCCCGTTGAGGCGCCCACCCACTTCCGGTTGTGGTGTTTGCTGTTGATACCCGTAGTATACTTCGATCATGCCGGCTCTTACAAGTAAAACTGATAATAGAATTTACTGTAATATAATTTTGAAATTTGTGACCAGGTTTTAATGGCTTGAGAGTGCCTGTCATAGTTTTATAATTTACTTTTTTGTATTAAAGAAAATCCAGAGACCTAAGGAAATATTATTTTATCCTTTGTAGTACATTTCAAATAAAAGCGTGTTTAATTTTTTTTTACTTGTTTTACTATGCACTTAGTAATCCTAATTCAGTGTATAAGTTATTGAGACGAACTATTTCATCGATAGCTGCATTTTTTTCTCCTTTCTGTGAGTTTTGTGAGATTTTATTCTTCTGTCATCGGGCCTTCGAGAAATCTTACCCGGGACGTGTAGAGGTTTGCAGTGTGACACCCCGGGTACTTTAAGAGTAAACGTACACATGCACGGTTTTCTCGGGGTTCCTTTCCCCCCACCCCCTGTTTTACTTTGCGATTTAAGTGTCTTGTATACTGAATTAGGGGAGATAGCATTTGTTTACTAGTCCTAGTGCAGCAGTTACTTCTCTCCCTTAATGCAGCCAATGAATTTTCACACATTACAATTTAAAAACGTATATTGTACTACTTGTGAACTGCTGGAAATGGTTTAGTATAGAATTGTCAAGAGAATGAATAACTGGTGGAAATGTCAGATCTCTAGGACGATGAGAAGTGAGTGACAAATCCGTTAAATCTGAACCAGAGAGACAACAAGCAGAATGCTGTGTTAAATAAAAGTAACAAATGCTCTAGTTCCGATTAAAAGAAGATAAAGATTGTTTATAGAAGTGGACAGTTATTAAGCAGCTCTCTAAGAAACCAAGGGTTAGAACAACACAACACAACATCAACAATCAACCATACCACAACACATTTCTACCCGCGACACCAGGCACACTATTGATAGACCAAAGTATATTCACAATTCTGTTATACACGGCAGCGAGGGCACTGAGGGCAGTGAGGGCAGTGAATGTTGCTCACGCTGAGAAGATTGAAAACACATGCAAGACCAGGACTCCCTTCTCTGTGAATGTCGTTCTGTTCTTCCCACTATTTCTGTCCTTCTCTCCAACTTTCCCGTCCACTGACTACCTGTCTACAGTTTCTTCTTCCAAGTCGTCACTAGTATGGATATTCCGATTAAATATCTGTATGCAGTTTTTCTCTCCTTTGTGATTTTATCGATACATTCTCCTGGCGATTTAATCTCCGTTGGCCCGAGTATCCATTGATCTACACACGAGAAACGTTTTTCACAGCTGGAGGTCGAGTTGTAACAGGTAACAGGTAACGGGTCAGTGTAGGGAGTGTAACGATCCAAGTCCTCCACTGACGTCAACGACACCTGGATTGTAGTCTTTCCTTCATGTTCATTTGGTGGTCGCTGTTCAGACTGTTTCACATTTATTTCCTCTACGACTTTTATATTTCCTTCAACTGCCCGACTTTTCTAGCTGAGGCCATACCTTGTCTTCGTCTTCACCAGTCGTTAGTGTTGTGACCTATCTTGTGTTTTGTGTTTTTAAAGTGAGGTAGACCTGGCTTTGGTGGGGTGCCGCACACTAAAACATCACCGGTTAGTAGTATTATTATTATTTAGAACATAGTGATAGAACAGTATTTCATTCAATGATGGGTTGAACGTAGATGGAAACCGCATGAGAAAAATATACATCATACACAACTTTCATAAGACGGAAGATCTCATTTAACCCCAGCTGTATGGCATCTTGGGAATCTTCTTGAAAAACACTTGTGCACGTCATCAAAACCTGAAGTATGGAAGCCAAACTATCCTACATTGAAAGTCAAAACCTTACTGAAAAGCTGCTGGAAGTCAAGAGCAAAGTACAGCTACTATCAGCCCTGAAAGTTCTTCTGACGGAAAAGTTTTATTGAATACATTAAAGTCGACATGAAAACCACCCGAGGAAAAATTCTAAGTAACTGTTGAGACCTGGCACAATCACCTCGTACTTTAATAATTCCCTGATATCATGGTAAACAGCGAAGCTATGTCAGCACTCATAGCAGGAATAGCAGCATCAACGAGGATTTTAATTTCAACAAGTCTGTTACTGTAGAAGAAGTAGAGAAAGATGTCCATAATGATAGTGGAGCAGCTTGACCCGACGGGTTAATGAGTTCTTCAAACATTCTTTAACCACCATTACCCCTTTTCTGTTTTCTAATTTGAAAATACTTTTTGAAAAAATGTATTTATGATTAGTGGTCCTTAGATATTCAAATGTTACACAAACGATTGATAACATGCATCGAAGACAACTACACAGACAACTTTTCTTAACTTGCAGCAAAATTTCTATTTCAATACCGAAAGAATATATGAATGGACTGAGTCATATAATATTTTTCGTAAAGAATGAGCTTCAGAAGGGATCACAGTACAATAGACTACATATTTACTGAGGTGAGACTCACTCAAAAGCAGATGGTTAGACATAACATTCTTTACCTAGTTCATTGCTTTTGAGAGCTTTCTATTCTGTAACTATGAAAAAAAAAAACTTTGCAGAAAATGGTATCCATGGACAATGTTTAGAGCTATCAAAAGTATTTATGACGATGTTAAAGTCAGAACCAGACTACGGATAAGTGGGATCTGAATGAGTATTTAATATGTTCACGAGGACTAAAGCAAGGTGATTAGCAATCCCGTTTTATTATCTCTGTTTATAACGATTTAAAAATGAAAATAGGCATAAGGACTGCATTGTAAACAACTAATACCTGACTTGATACATTTGTTTATTCTATTGTTCGCTGACGATATTGCTTTCTTTTTGATACAGTTGTAACACTCCAAAACAGGTAAATATTTTGTGTCGTATTATCATAATCGAGAATAAATCAAAATCAGTGCTTTTTAGAAATGGTGCAAAATTGGAAAGCTGTTTATATCACGAAAAAGCTTGGGATTGGGATTGTTAACATAAAATATTTTGTCATAATGTTTGCCTACACTTTGTGTTTCTACCCATGCACTTTTTAATAAAAGATCTTGTTTTAGCTCAGGTTGCGGATGCATGTATACTTAAGGTTAATGTTTATGTACAGCAAATATTCTCAAAACTTTGAAGGTACAGAAACACTACTTACCAGCTGTTAGTCTCCCTGTGGTTCCTTTTGCTCAGAACATCTCTAATATCACCACTAATATCATAAACATTCTTTTTGTGATGTTGATGTCTAGCTCCGGGCTACACTACTCTTTGGCTCGGCGATGGGACTCGATGGTTGTAACTTCATTCATTACGAAAAGTTTAAAAGACTTTAAAATTATAGGCTTAAGTTGTGGTTTCAATAAAAATGTTAATAAAGATAATACTAATAATAATAATCACCATCATCGTCTTCGTCGTCGTCTCTTAACAATCATAATACAAGGATTTGTCAAGAATGTTATTTCACGGTTGACCACAGGCAGGGTACACTGGTCAGAGCTACCCTTACTTTGACGGCGTAAATAGACCAAAACAACTGTAGTCTACTTTCTTAGAAACTTACCTTCTTGTAGTTCTTTCTTTGCTTCCAAGTCCTACACTGAACACTTCGAAGACTGTTAAACGGCAAACAAGAGCAAAATTCATCACTGGAAGCTAATTCCCTGTTAAGTTGATGAAATACGCGTATAGGTTCTGCATGCTGACTGCCTTCAGTACATTGGATCTCTCACACACATACACTCACTCACACCCACACACTCCCCACCTCACCCCCCCACACACACACACACACACACTCCCACACACTCCCTACACACACACTCCACACACTCCCACCCACACACACACTCCCACACACTCCCCCCCACACACACACCCGCACACTCCCCCCCCACACACACTCCATCTGAGGTCAATACTTCGCCATGTCAGAAACACTTTATGGAAGCAGTCAACTAAGTTTTTGCGTCACGGTACAATGGATCCGTTGTTTTTTGTGCTTTTATGTATATGCCAACGAAATATTATATCGTTTTAAAAATTAACTATTTCAAAGAAGATTTCTAAATAATTAAATATTAATTATGTACATAATAAAACATAAAATTTCAAAAATTAATATAATATATATTATATCAGATATATAAATAAAATATATAAAAATATAAATAAAATATATTTTTTTAAATTTTAATAAAAATTAAAACTAAAATTAAATTCAAAAAATATAAATTATAAAAATATAAAAAATCAATATAAAAATTCTCTAAACCTTGAAGGTACGGAAACAATACTTGTCAGCTGTTGGTCTTCATATGGTTCCTTTTCGTCAAAACTCGAAATCAACATATTGTAATATGTTCTCTTGTACCAAGGAAATCAGTGAGCCTACACCAAGTGCCACGGTATGTTTATTCGCTGGACCATAAACTAATGTTTTGTGTAGACTGATAGTGCAGGTGGTTTGAAGTCGATGAGAGCCTGCTACAGCTGAGCTACCTATGAAAGATGGTTGAGAGACCAAACCTAGAGCCAGACATGCTCCAGTTATTTCTTCCTCTTCGTTGTAACTCCATTGACAGGATTTCTAAACAATGAAATATTGATTATGTACAGCAAATATTCTCAAAACTTTGAAGGTACAGAAACAGTACTTACCAGCTGTTAGTCTCAATGTGGTTCCTTTTGCTCAGAACATCTCTAATATCACCACTAATATCACAACTAATACTAATAACATCACTAACAACACCGACAGAAGCAAGACAGAGGCTCGTACAGTCCTGGGGTGAGGAGGGAAGGAAGGGAAGCATCTTGCTGGCCTGGAGGCAAGTTTCATCAGCTTCTGAACAAAGGAAACCGCTGACCACAAGTCAATCGTTGTAACGATAATAGATCGCTACAGTTATCATTTGATCACCATCGATGTCCTTGTTATGACATTTGCCTTCACAAATAGCTGTTCATAAAATACAAATGATAAAACTTCTCGTTTTCTTTTGAGATGGTTTCTTTTTTGTTAATTTTTATGTTGTATTTGTTCTTTCCCTTTTTGTTCATTTCACTATGTTTTTGTGGGTTTTTGTTTTTTTTGTTTTGTTTGAAGTTGTTGAGAGGTTGATCGGGTTTTTTGCTTTTAGTCTTTTGTTTGTTTGTTTGTTTGTTTGTTTGTTTGTTGGTTTTGTTTGGGATTTTTTGTAGCTTTGTAGCTTCTTGATGAGTTAGGGTTGAGGTTACAGTGAGGATCAGAGTGTGCGATGGGATTAGAGCTAGAATTTGTGTTACTGACAGAAAAGGTCGGATGTGGCTGATCCTGCGAAACTCAAGGAAGATGGAGTTTCACACTGCACTGATGTGTGATTCCTCGGTGAAGATTTCTAAAATCACCACCACCACCACCACCACCACCACATCACCACCACCACCACCACCCACCACCACCACCACCACCACCAACAACAACAACAACAACAACAACAACAACAACAGCAACAGCAACAGCAACAGCAACAACAACAAATGGCACTCATTTCATTTTCCGAGGCTGTTAGCATAACCTGTTTTATTGTCATTCACTTGTTGGTAGAAATACAGGTTTTCACTGTCTACTTCTTGTGGTGCAGAGCTGCTGGAGCAGAGAACTAAGTGCAGAAAGTATAATCTTGATATACATGGACTTTGTGGTGTGACAGTCCCTGGGAACGTGGACAATATTGCCAGAGGACACCATCATGTGGGAGACAGCTCTTTCTGAAGTGGTGGCGATAGAGGACAATTCTCGTTCACACGTGAGATGAGTCAGATAGAAGAAGTCGAGTTTGAATAATCATAAAAAACAGAGAAAATAAAAGGTAGGGTAAAGTTCAATAGCCGAATGATCACAGGACTGGATTAGATTTATGGATGACTGACTACATGAGGAAAAGGACGAATTGGTCAAAGGTCACTAGGTCGCTGGAATGAATAAATGATGATGAACATCATGATAAACCTCCCGCGCAAACAGAATACCCTCGAGGTATGCATCGAGTCGATTAAGATGAGGACAGGAACTCCTAACAGATCGTCGCCTAGGGTTCAGTAGGGGTTCACTAGGGGTTCACTGCAAACAAACCCACCAGAGAGAGAGAGAAATACATAAAACAGCATATAAACACCTCTAAAACGTGTTCATTGACACTGACTCCTCGTCCATACAACTCTGTGGTCACATCTGTAAGTAGAAATAACATTTGTAGAATTAAAATGCGGAAGACGCTTTTTTAACATTTAATTTATTCTTTCCCTCACTGAAGGGTGTGGAAACTTTTAAACTATACACAACTAGTGCTCAGAACTGCAAGCCCCACTTCATACTCTGTGAACAGTAGGTCGTACCCGACACCTCGCTCCCCTCTGTTCACTGGGATCGTACACACCTCCGGTACTCTGTACTGAAACTCTGCCATGCCCTGTTCTCACCTTGTTTCTCACCAGCACATTTTACTGACAAAAATAGGTAAGAATGAAGAACGCTGGGGCCAATAATAATAATAATAATAATAATAATAATAATAATAATAATAATAATAATAATAATAATAATAATAATAATAATAATAATAATAATAATAATAAATTAATAATTATGTGTACTTGTATCGCGCAGCATCAGGACCAAGAGAGGTCACAGCTATGATAAATGAACATCAGATAACAGACAATGGACGGTAAGGTACGTATAGACACACTTACCAACATAAATATGAAGTACAAGAGAAGGACGTAATGCAACGGATGAAGGGATGAAGGGATCGAGACCCTGATTACCAGCTGTATCTGTAACAGCTGGTGTGATTGGAAAGATAAAAGAAAGCTGACAAGTCGATGATCAATATCTTTTTTTGACAGTCATCCATTCGGCTGCTGAGAGGAACACACACCTTATTTCAGAATCGTTAACTCGCTTTGTCGGTTGTCAGTATTTTTATTACACCAGTTATCATGATACCAAGCTGATACCAAGTGAACCCGTCAACAAACTTAAATGTGCTTTCTGACAAATGAAAGAAATAATATTTTCATACTACGCCCTTTGTTACATTTGCTTATTATTACACATATCTCAATAATTTTTAAAAATATTATTTAATCCAGCCACGAAATGATGTTCAATGAGTTAATGCAGCGAAAGATAATCTTACCGGTTATTTCTCCAGTTCCTGTGTCTTCCATTGAAGGGATCAACGAAGCCTAATAAAGAATGAACAGGTGGAAGACTGTCGCTAACAAATGAATGAAAATTTCAAGTGAACAACCGAAACAAATCAGTCGTGACAAAATCAAACTTGACAGAAGAAAGGTCTTATTTTTAACAATGAGAACAAGTCACATATGAACGCCGTGTGTTTTCTGACATAAAGGTTTCCTCATTCAGAACTATTCTTATCTTCTTATGTTTGATAAAATGTCACATTGAAAACTCTCCCTGCAGATAATTTTAATAAGTTAACTGACTTGCACCCTCGTGTAATACATTTCGCTATGTTATATTTATTTGTTGTCTGCTAGCACGTTCTTTACCGTCAAAGGAGTTGCCTTCTGTGAGATTAATGGCAGAAGCAGAAACCAAAATTGCAATTTTAGAATAAGTGAACCAACCATTATTTCCCACAAACCAACGTGTACTCAAAAGCCGCAGTGGCCCAGGGTGGAGGATGAGGGAGGAATTGGTGTTTTACACCGAACCATCAACTAAGACTATATCATAGGAAGGCAGCCAGACCTGCAAACAGATGCTATGTCAGAGAAAGAACAGCGTGCCCGAGACGAGAGCTGAACCCAGGACACCCAACCTTCACTGCATTGGTGACAGGTGCTAACCGTTGATACCGGACCGCCCGGGGAGAAGGGAGGGAAGGTAACAGTCGATACTCCTGATACAATCACTACAGAAGTCACACCTTTCTTCACTTCCTGTATCGAGTAAAGTGTGTAAATGAATCAGGTGTAAGATCTGCCAACCTAATTGTTAAAAAATGTGTATCTTGCCTTGTTGTACAATTTGGACTGATCGTTTGATATATAACGCTCATGGCAGACATTCTCTTCTCTTTGTTACCTTCCAACACAAGACCTTAACGATGACCTGATGATTATGAAGCTGATTTCTACCATGACCAAAGTTTCTTAGTTTTCTAGTGTTTTCACACCTGAATAATAATAATAATAATAATAATAATAATTTAATAATAGTAATAAATATTATTATTATTATAGTACACACTGTTGTACATTTATCTATAAACATAATCTCACATTCCTCTCTGTGTGTTTTTTTACACGAAAAAAAAATTACTTACTGTACAATGCCGATCAACGCGGCTATACTCCTACAGTACTGTTGCAGTGAAACAATAGGAATCAAGAGACAAATCAGAAGAAACATGACAAAGAAGAATTGAATACAGGACAAATGTCATGATACTTGAGAAAACCTGACGGTTAATAGCACTAAGACAGGTTATCAACAGTCGTGACAACAAGCAAGACGCAAGGGTCACTGTCCACCATTCAAGACAAATAATCAACTGAATCCTGGAAGATCGTGACGTCCTCAAACAGAAAGTCACATGACATGTAGAGGTTCTGAATGAACATCATGACGAACAGCAAAGGGCGACGATCAACCGTCGCATACAACAAAGCGTAGGTGGTGTCGTCATCAAAAGTCAGTTGTTCACAGCAACTTATCGGTGATGATCTTCGGTCCTCATGCACAGAGTGTAATGTTATTTGGTGATTAGTTCACTCCCAGCTCTGTATGTTTATTTAATGGAATATACAAAATACTATACCACAAATTTAGTTATTTATAGATTGTAAATTTGACATTTTTGATGGGTGATATGTTGTTATACATTTTTAAAGGAAGGATCCAAGTACAAGTTGCACAGCTCCCTGAATTATGATTAAAATAACTCCATTTTAAAAACTTTTAGATAAAATACATAAAATTAATTAGATGTCATTTTTTTCTAATTTTAATTTTGTATGAGGTAGATAACTGCTGCTATAGGGTTAGTGAACTAAACTTATCTCCCCTAGTCTGGCCTCTAACGCGTGAATAATCTCGAAAAAAAATTTGATAACGAAGTTCATAAAGACTAAAAGGTTTACAATAAAATTAATAAAACAAATATTTTTAAAAACCACTTTTATTTGAAATGTACTAAAACTGGTAAAATAATTGAGCTCCTAGGTCTCGGGACTTTGTTTAATACATAAAACTTAAAATATATTAGTGTGAGGGGCGCTCTTAGAAACATTGAAATGAAACATTACTATATTATCAAATATTTCCAAGAGTAACCCTCATACTTTTATATTTTAAATTATATGTATGAAAGATCAGATTAGCGGAACAGGACATAGAATGGGTAAAAAAAACTTTTTTTCTATTTTAACTCGGCAAATGTGTAGTCGGCACTGTGTCACTTGAGAGTTGACCGTTTTACAATTAAAATACTTTAAATAATGTTGTAGATGTTCAAATGACGTTGAAGTTAATAGCATGATTTAAATATTATTAATGTATGTCAATATTTATTTTAATTGTAAAACTTATTGTGATGTTTATATGAAGATAATTATTTGAATTTCAATTAAATTTTTCGCCGGCTTCATAATTTTTATAGTTAAAATTTCATTTTAAGGATGAAGCGTTGGGGATGAAGTGTCTGGGGATTAAGTGACTGGGAACCGGTAAATATTGCTGAGGCATGATTTATCTACAAACAATAGAACGGATAATTTTTTTAAAGATCTAATAAACAAAATGGATACACATTATGGTACAAAACTGTTCATTGAATATTTAATCTGAGGCTAACCACGCATCATAGAAAATAAACCTATTTGTGGAGGGCTATAACATTCATGTGTGGGACCTACACGTATTCAAGGAACATAAATTTTGTTCCAATAATGGAACATGGTGTATAAATAGGTTAAACATTGCCTCTTGTTTTATCCGTTACAAACCTTACTAAATTATTTTAAATATTAAAATAAAAACTGCTTTAAACAAAGCGCATTCACATACATTCATGATACACTCACTTCTCTCTTCACTTTTTAGTTTATTTATTCTTCTTTCCTTCTGATCTTTATGTTAACACCTAAAATAAAACTGAGATATTGGAAATGTCTCTGAAATATTCGTATTTTATAAAAAAAAAAATTAAGATTGTTTGATACGATTAAAACGTGAAAACGATGTGTAGAAATTTTTTTTAAAAAATTCACTCAAACAGATCAAGTCGTCTATAGTTTATTTATACAGTTTACTACAAAAAGCAGTGTGAACTGGACAAGAGTTGTAAGCAACAATTACATTATTATCATCTTATCTCCGACCATAACCACATTACTACATCGACCAATATCTACAACAGTAATAAAGATCGTTGTAAAAGCTTAATTACTTGATGAGAATGAGGAATATGATAATGTTGGTGTTGGTGATGGTGATGGTGTTGGTGTTGGTGATGGCTGTGGTTGTGGCGGCGGTAATGTTGATATGCCTGTTTTCAAGCATTGTGTAATGGATATGTGAACTGAAACACCTGACTGAACTAGAAAACAAATTAACCATGCTTTATTCCCCAACCTCCACAGCTATTCTATGGCCATCGTGAGAGGCAACTACTTGGAAAAGCTTGTCACTTCGTCAAGAGCACTATGGCAAGTCGTTCAACAGTCAGTAAGTCAATCATACAGGTAGGTAAGAGGTAGGTAAGGAGGCGTTGTGGACTTTACGACGAGAGGAAGATGCCCGATACACCTTTTGTTGTTTTTACCGAATGGGCCGGACAAGTGGGAGAGGGTAGTCGCATCCTACAGCTAGTTCTCGATCCTTGACTGATTTAAATAAACATTTTTACACTTGTATTTTTCTCACCTATAAATTTACGATGAGTGCATAATCTGTGTGCATCTTAGGATGCGGCAGGTCGTACTTTATGCTTCTACACACTTCCCTTACACTCTATCAGTGATACCTTACCTCGTCCCACCTACCTCCGATTCCTCGTGTTGTCAGGGAAAGAGAGTCAACTAAAGGTAGTCGAAAGTAGTCGACATTTTTTAAAAATACAATAAAACTATGGTGAATAGAGATCGCGGTCAGTCTACCGCTTATTATGCTTGCATTTTCTTAAAATAAATATTATGGTAAAACGACAAGTAAGTTAAACAGTTAAGAAGCAGACTGCATGTCTACTCCCCGTGTACCACCTTTCACCGGATAACAGTTTGTCAGTCGAACATTACAGTATTTCTCCCAGTAAAGCAAACGAGGGTCTCTAAACATCAGATATTAACTGCTTAGATCACTGGTATGTTGATCGTATTATGACATTTAACTATTGTTTTGTTTATGTGATTTTCATATTTTTTTCTCATCTAAGTCGTTGACAGGAATGATATGTGTGCAGTCAGAACATTTACTGAATGCACGTTGATTTTGACTTTGCTTTATATTATTTTATATTGTTTATCTTATAAGGACACTGAACACAGTGTGTTCATCTCAGTCCTTTTGACCTGCGACTAAAGACGAAGGCAAGTTAGACCTGAACAAGGAGTTAACCTTTAGTTAACCTTTAGCCCCGTGATTTACTCCTACGTCATCATGTTGGTTATAGGCCAAACGAATGTTGTTACCTATGTTGTTTGCTTCATCTCTTTGAACTAATGCGATCTGACAAGAAAAAGAACCCATGTTGCTATCGTCAGCTTCAAAATGTCTTCTTGGACTCCTCCACAGTCACCATATTTTTGACGAACGATACATTTTGATAATAACTTGTATCAAACTCCATCATGCCTAAGAACTCGTCCCTCGTGTGGTTGTACAGTCGTTCATGTAGACACTCCAGTGCCACACGACTGTAGTCCTGGTAGAACTTGTTGGCAAACATCTCTGGGCGCTTGTCCAGTAAAGGCAGGTCCCCCGTGGACAGGATACAGATGCTTCGCATCCACTTCCCGTCGGCGCAAGGAAAGTTGTAGGGGTAAGATCCCCAGTTCTTGTACCGAGTTAAAAATGGCTTCAGAACTGGATCCGATTCAGGTGTTCCTGAGACCAAAAGTTGAAGCTAATTAGTAAAGGACAAAAAAGTGAGATGATACTTGTTTTACATCCTTAGAGCTAAAAGAAGTGAAATCGACTGAGACCAATAGTTACATCAACTGCCTGTATTTTCTTTTCTTTCAAACTAACCAGGATTATGCCTGTTAATTTGGCCTCACATGGCTGAATAAAGTAAACAGACAAACAGGTAAACAAAAAGACCTATTTTTTATATCTATCGCACTAACAGATTATTTCTGCTAATTTGGCATGTGAAGTCTGTAAAAGGTACACAGAATATTTACAAAGTGACGGAAAGAACCAAACAAAAGAAAACGTGTCCGGCCAAAGAGACTGTTCAGGGTGCGAGGTCCATCACATCCCAAGATGCAGCAGACACAGGTCTGTACTTTTAATTCAACAGCTAAAGCTAAAGGAAGAGGTTTTAATTGCGACTGAATAATCTTTCTTGGCTTTGAGTCACTTCTTAAAATGAAATACGCTGGACGGCTAAGTCAGCATGGTATATATAAACCTCATGGTATATAAATATACCTCTGTAATCCCTAGTAGTATCCATGCAATTCTGATTTACACACCCACCTTTATAAGAGCCTCTGATGCCAAGATGCGGGTTGTGGTTGAGTAAAGAGAAGAACTCTTCACTGGCATGTGGGACTCCTCGAGTCCAGTTAAGGATGTCTTGGCCGACTGGATTGTGAAGAATAAAGTTGACGAAGTCGCGATTGACGGCGATGTGAACTGAACCCTTTACTGGCACAGTGCCGTGAGGAGGCGGACCTGCTGACGTGTACCTGTCCTTGTTGGCCCTGTAACAGGGGCCAAGAACTGCAGTCAGTCCAAACAAGTCGCAAGACAGAAACGAGAATGAATTCGTCCAAGGTGTGAACATTCACACTAAGATGCGTGTCATTACCTGTCGTAGATTGTTTCATGAATGACAACAGTTTCATATCGTATCATATCATACAACAACGCCCCGTGCATGTAAACTTCCTTGTTTTCCTCCCCCAACCCTATCTCATCCTCTCTCTCTCTCTCTTTGGGAGGCCAAAATAATGAAGTTACATTTATCACATCAGTAAACTTCGAAAGGCAAAAGTAAATCACTCATTTTCTGTGTGTGGTTTCTTCAAAATATCAGCCGTTGTCCTCCTGTGACTTGCAAATCCGCAAAACAATGTGTTGATTGTGACTAAAATGTGTCTAATAAAATGGATGCTGCTCAGCTTCAGGAGTAAAATGACTCCACAAGTAGGTTGGAAAGGCAGTGAGGCACAGATGTATTCCAAATCGATCTCCGAAATAAGTGGTCTCAAACACCTACCCCACTACAACCGTAAGCTCACTGGACTAGATTGACCTTTTCTACCCATTATCCCTTTCCTTTATATTTAGCATGATGTATAATGTAGGCAGTATAGTGTAGCCAGTAAAATGTAGCTAGTGTAATATATCTAGTATAATATAACAAGTATATGGCTAGTATCAAGTACATAGCTAGTATAACACAACTCACCTTTTCACAATTCCTTCTACGTCGTTGGCGCCGTTGTACGTCGTTAAAATACGAACAAGCTCAAAGTTGGTTCTCAGCGGAAACTCCTGCCCCGTCAGGTTGATGAAATATTTCCATTTCTTGAAGGGAAACAGATTCTGCATGCACACCACCTCTGGCTCCAGCACAGTGAAGGTTCCCCATTTTACATCAATCCGTTGTGAAGCCAGAAACACGTTGTCGAAGCAGTCCGCTACGGCGGACATGACGTCTCGGAACAACGGAGCCGCCTTCTTGTCCACGTGGATGCAGTAGACGTTCTGAGGCCGGTAGACGGCCTGCAGCAGCTGCAATACCTGTTGGGACGACGATGCATATCCGTTAACAGGCAATAACAATGAGGCACGGGATGAGGTCACACACACACACTAATTCCAAGAAAATTCAACAAACGGAAAAACAACGGCGAAACCTGACTTTGCTCGGCTCTCCTGAAATGAGGGCTCACTCTCGTGTAACATCACTATATGCTGCGAGACAGTGACACTGAGTGTGAGACTGAGACACCACTATGCTGTCAGACACTGACACACCTCAGACTTACCTGCGGAGCATCCTTAAAAACAAGCATGCTGTAGGCAATGGGGAAGTTTCTTTCCTCCTCCGTCAGAGAGCTCATGATGAACCCGTACTCCTGCTGAAAGGCCTCGCAGTTGTTTGTCAACTTGACAATGTCCTCCTCCGTCGGAGGGGGAGGTAGCTGTTCCTCAAGCAGCCTGGAACGATTGAGCTCTTCACGATCTCCAGCAAACAGTTTGACACAGTCTACTTCCTCTGCTTTGTACTGTTTCCATGGAAACGTCTTGTCCTCCCGTTCCTGTGACAAACAACTGTTATCAGTAGTATTAGTATTACTATTGTTGTTGTCGGTCAGATATCGTTTAATTTCAAGGTAGGAAAATTAAATATCTGCTTCAAGTACAACAGCAAAACTTATTTTTAAGAAATCGGTAAACTTTTACAGGAATCACTGTGCCGCGTATTTGAGGAACACTCAAAATGTAAAATATTTCAGTATCGCCAGAGCAAATGGAAGCCATCCACCCATCCACACTGTAGCCACTAACAAATACATGCACACACACACACACACACGCACACACACATTAGCAAACACATACCCAGTCTTCACAAGTAAATACATGTACTATCATAAAATCGTGTACATCGATATTAAATTATTTTCAATTCTCAGCATAGTAAATACAGTATCTGCACTCTGAAAGATCTGAGTGTTTGAAGTTGATTGCCGGGAGCTGCGCTGACTGGAGGCCTCTCTCGTCTGTCAGAGAATCTCCGTGAACAGACTGCTGGAGGTGAGAAGTCCACCTACAAAACAAGAAACGGTTCAGCCTGAACTACGAGGCCACGGTTTGCCTGTGTAGGATGTCAGAAAGACAACATCACACACTCTGTCACCAACATTATTGTCCTACTGACATTAACAGTATCACTACTATTAGTTTTACCATTGCCAGCACAAAAACAAAGTCAGACATATCAAAAACATTTATTTCACTTTGCTAGTAAAACATTGTTTATCAACCGTAGAGAATCAAAAACTCATTTTCTTTAAGGGCTTTAAAGATTTTTTTCATTCGAAACAATGAAATATTAACAGACATTTCTTTATTTTTAAAGTTATAGTTTTAATAGACATGTGTTTTGTTATAAACAGCGTATATTTGATAGAAATTTATTTCGTTTTATACAAGGCAATGTTAAACATTTTTTGTTATAAATAATGTATTATTAATAATATTATAAGTTTCTTATAAACGTCTTTCAAGCAAAAGCATTTTTAACAAGGAAGAAGTCAGATTGCTCTGTTATCAACAGATCATGTTCATACTGAAGTGCAGACACACTAACGTGTCGCAAAAATGAATTTTCAGTTGTATTTTCATGACAAATACAGCTTCAGAGCAAGCACAACAGTAACAGCAAAATTCAAACTATTCAAAGAGTGGGACAAGTTTCCTAGGATCACCATTAATCTAAAGCTATCCCAGACAGAAATGCTTTCAACTGATGAATTAATTCATACCATCAAATTGCTGCCTCTGTCGACTGATGTGTGAGGGTCCATAAACACTGATGAAGATGATGGTTGCCCCTACGCACACCATGGCCACGAGGAGACGGCGATGTTGTCTGCTTGCTCTTAAAAAGGCCATCGTGAGGACAACGGTTTGCCAACGTTTATACTCCCGTCAGCTGACCTGAGGTGTACAACTTTATTTCTTAGCAAGCAGAAGTCGAGCAGTTCTGTGCAGCTGACAATGTTTACAGACATCTTTTATCCACATCAGAGTGGTCCTCAAGGTGTTACCTTCTTAACTTTGCAGGAGTGACATACTGACTGGTCCAGCGGCCTCGTCAAACATGTTATTTACCTTTGTTCTCGTCTGACTAAAATTGTTTAAAAATATACATCTGCTTCGGGTTTTTTTGAACATAAAACTTGTCTTAGTTTTTGTCCTTTAAGCAAAATAAACTACGTGTTTAGTAAATGAAATTTATTGAAATCCTAGTGTTCACAGGAATTGAGACTTTCTCACAAGTGGAATCGAACACGTGACACAAAATCGAAACAAAATTTACAACATTCCCGAGACACGTGGACTGTGACGATGGCGGAGATGGTGGCACACGGAAAGGAAGCTTCATAAAGACACAGGACAATGAAGATTAATGCGCTAATAAAATAGTCTGGTACAGCAGTAGGTGTTACCGTCTTCCGCCAGGTGGCGTGACGTGCTTGATCATTATCGCTTTAGTTTAAGAAATTTAATTAAAATGCCGCGGTTGACCTGTTACCAAGCTGCGGATACTGGAATCAGTAGACATACTATCATATACTAACATAGGAAGGAATCCTCGTCTCAAAATACTCATCTGGACACACATCAAGATAGTGATTTTCTCTTGTCTGATCACATTAGTGGCTTGCCAGTCGGCGTATGGCAAAGATTCTGATCGTGACACCGGCAAGCACTCGTTTGGCCTGCTTTTTCATTCTGTGTATCTTGTATCTCATCAAATCCAGTTTTTATTTCCAATTCTAATCAATTTTTTTCAGTATTATTTTCTTCTCTGGGAAGGTTGTATACTATGGTTCACGAGTTTCGCTAATATTTCATGAACGGCTTTGCGTAAGATGCTGTGACTTACAGAGTAGATACACTTTGCTCAGTATTGTCCGGTTGTACTTTCACGATTTCTATTCGCAGGTTTGCCTTCAATTATTAAATGGGAATTTTGAGGAGAGTTTGCAGCATGCTGCAGACAATTGCAGACGAAAACTGAAAGAAAAGATCTTGTCATAACAATATATTGAGCTATGTCAACTTCAACTTAGTTTGAGGAGCTGAGTGATGAGGTAACTGAGTGTCACCCATCTGTCTTTTTTTCTCTAACAGCTTGCTTTTTTTCTTTTGTTGTTGTTGTTGTTGTTGTTGTTGTTGTTGTTGTTGTTGTCATACATTCAGCAAGCCTCGAGACCAGTGTTTATTGCGGTAACACCCATCATTCAGGTGCAACTGTTTCCGTGTGGCTGATTTCCAGGTGTGCTAGCTTGCGGTTTCAACTGGAACAAACATGTTTTTATGCGACTAACCTGACGGGTGGGAATAAACTGTCAATAGACAGATGGTGGCAGGCAGGCAGGCAGACAGACAGACTCCGGATAATCGTCACGTCATTCAAGAAAAGGCTTTGTACAACACCCCGTGCACTCACGTATATTGCCTCGTGGCATCAGTGTGGGACGAAAGCACGGTAAATGAAAGCAAATAACAATTCACGTCACCCTCTCATTATTAGAGATATTTTAAAAGTCGTTTACCCTATCCGTGGTGCTTCTCACGAGTGGAAGGGATTGGCAAAAGGAACTCAATGACAATAATGAATGAGGTGCAGGTTATTTGTACTGGGGTGAGGGGTGAATCACCTCAAATCATTATCGATAACATCAACACAAGTTAAAAATAAAATTCACGTGTTCAATAAGGAGGTTGTCCATATCTGTTGTTCATGTTGTCGACACAGTCGTTCTACAGAGCCCTGTGGCTATTTTTAGTTTACGGCCGGAGGGAGATGAGGAATGAGGTAAGAGATCATAATTTTTCTTTGTTTTTTTCAAAACATTTTGTCTAACAGCCTGCTTCTGTTTGTTGTCATGCATTCAGCAAGCGTTGAGACTACTGTTTATGGCGGTAACATTCATCATTCAGTTACAACGGTTTCCATAGGACTTTCATTTGCAAGCCACTTGTCATTTCAACTTTTCTAGACTGATCTGAATCTTTGTTGACCGAATGTTTTTTTGTCATTAAACTGGCTGATGGTATCGGATGAAAATGACAAACTATCAGTCCACAGAGACAGACAGACAGACAGACGGACGGACAGACGGAAGGAAGGACGGACGGACAGACAGATGGACGGGCAAACAAACAACCAGTCAGTGTCTCATCACAAGTGCTGACTACATCAGTCTTACTCACGTCACTCCTACCTCTTATTGTTCTCACGTCACCGACTTCTTATTGCTGTAACGTCACGTCACTCCACAACTGGCTTTAAAACATCCGTACATTAGCGGCTGCCGTATAAGTCAGTGCTGGTCGAAACCACGGTGAAATGAAAACAAAGAACAACAAAAAAAATCACCCCTCTATTTATTATATTATACTTAATTCATGTTTCCAATCAGGAACGGAGTCATATCTTTTGTTCAGGTTACATTTGTTCTTATTCAATCAATGTTGTCACCAATTTTTGTTGTTGTTGTTGTTTTTTTGTTGTTTTTTTGTTGTTGTTGTTTTTTGTTTTTGGTTTTTTTTTTGGAAAGAGGGGATTTATTTCGGGGATTTCCGAGTTCCAGGGATATGCTAATATAAATCCTGAAGACGGACACGACGGTAAAAAAATTCGTTTCGCCACGCGACTTTCATACCAAGTAATACTGACATGTTCTCAAAACCAGAAGTCGCTACATCAGGTGAGCTCAACTATGTTTAAGTTACAGCAAATTGAATAAGAGTGGAAAACTTCACACTTGCCTCTATTAGCAGCCTGTAGCAGTTGACTTCAAAGACCGGCTTCAGTAACAAAATGCTTTTCGTGTCTCTTGGAGGTTGCCACACGAATTGAGGAATGGTGAGGAAGGCCGGCTATAAATCAAAAAAATGCATCATCTATTTTTTATTGAGCAGAACTTTCTAACCTAATCTCAAAATTTCTTTTGTATCGTACACTGCAGATGCTACATGCTACAGATGTTGCGGCTGCTTAGAAGCCTGCTCTACATTTGAAAGACTTGTTCATACTTAGGGTCTATAAAAAAAAATGGCCGAGGGGAAGGTAGATCCGCCTGCTTGCTCCCTTCCTTAATCATGTAGCTGACACTTTGATGAGGACACCTCCAAGTAGTCAGGCAATGAGCAACACTCACAGCATCGACAGCAGCGACAATAGTTAGGAGAGGACCGGGTAGAGTGTTAATAATTACCACTAACCCACCCTCCACATCTGTTTTCTCTAGGGGTAAAGGGTAAGTCTGCTAGATAGGTGGTGCGGGTGGTGGTGGTGGTGGTAATGAACGTATTAGTGGCAAAGATAGTAGCATGATAATAGTGATAGATGTGTTGGCATTGGTCACAGATACCCGTTAGGAGAATTATGTTTGATTACATGTTTGTCACTATATGAAAGGAGGCGTGAGAGTGTGCTTGTGTGTGCTTGCATCAGTCCTCCGCCTTGAAGACTTCTAGAGCTGCAGAAATTTTATTGGTTTTTTTTCTTCAAACAAAGAGTGCATACAAGGGTTAGGAGAAAGTGGATTCGTTGAGTGATGTGTTACCGCCCGAAGGATTTAATTTTAGACGAATGTTCGTTAAGACTATTCCCTCTTGTCTCTAGTCTGAGATATTCTTTAGTTCCGTCGTGAACTCTTGTGGATTCAGAGCGGTGTGTTGAGAGGACATGGAAGAAAAGTGAAGTTATAGAAGTGAGGCGTTTGATCAGAGGTATCGGGTTCATTAAACAGAAGGTTAGTGACCAGGGGAAGTGGCCGGTAAAGATGCTCAGATAGCAACTGTAGAGGCTTTGACAAATAGACACCACAGGCATCTGGGAAGTGTTCGAGTCTTCTCATGGTTGTGTCGTCACTAGTGGTCGAGTTGGCCTGTCGAGTCACGTGGTAACCTTTTTGCACTCACGGTGCTTGCCACTCCAGCCACACACACAACTGGATTTGTTATGCTAGTCTTGATTTAACAAGTGAAAAAAAAATCATTCATCAGATTTTCTCCTAACTCCTTTTGCAGCCATTTTACTGTTTTAACTGAATATCATTAAATGTGGCAACAGTCGGAAAATGTCACGTTCTCCATGATCAACACGTCATCGTCAAATAACGAGACGATGATGATGAATGATAACCACACATGTACCTCGTGATACAATCTCCAAATGTAGCTCAATGCTTGAAGAAACTAAAACCTTTATTAAAAATTGTACAACTTACTTAAAACCAAAGAATGCCAGAAGATGAAGCATATAAAATCAAGATGGAGTAGACAAGTTAGTTGTTATCCGTTTTAAGAAGAAAATAAAGAAAGCATCATCATCACCACCACCACCACCACCACCATCATCATCACTACTTCATCTAGAGAGCCTCTCCTGTGCTTTACTAACTTCACATACTTCAAAACATCTTAAAAATATTTTGTTTCATCGATGTTCTTGCTAAGGGACTTACTTTTTGGGATCCTTTATTTCTTACATTTTATTGAGACTTGGACTTTGAATGGGTCACAAGTACATCTGTAAAATATGGACTGAGTCCCACTATTAGAAAGTGTTGAATTTTACCTATCTGAAGAATGTAAACTTGGTTATAATGGGCAATCACATTTTTAGTTTTCCTGTGCTTTTGCTAACATTACTCTTTTGCTACAAAGACTACTCTGACATGTTCCCCTCTTTTCTCAGTTTCATATTTTGTCGCTTTCTAACTTTAATACCTCCCTAACAAGTCAGAGCTAAGAAAATGTGCAGGGTATCTTTATACATAGTTCTTTAAAATTACATGAAGAAAATTAAGATAATTGAGCTCTAAATTATATTTCAGTTGTAATTGTTGTAATTTTATTACGTATAAAGTTGGAAAATTAATTTTTTTTAAATAAGGTAGAAGAAAAATGTCTTGTCACGGAGTAACTTCTTAGGTGTTGCATGAAGTAAGAAATAGCAGCAAACATATTTGTACTATATAGCATGATTAGGATGCCATGAATTTTGAGATTTATTTTCGGGTGGTTATTTCGGTTCGTTTCTGATGGTTACATTTAAACGAAACTTTTTTTATTTCCCTATTCCTTACATGCCTTATCGATAGATATATATATATACTCCATAGAACAGCCGCAAGCGCTGCCAAAAAAAAAAATCATGTAGTAATACCGTGTGTCTCCATAAATTAAAACAATAAATTCTTCCCCTTACTCTCAGCTCGACAGGTTGTACACGAGTGTTTGACCCAGGCTGGCAGTCGGTGAGCAGGTCACCCAAGGCGATGCGAGGGAATTCCTCGACATTTGACAGAAAAATGCTCGCTGGTGAACAATGTTTTCTGGAATCACCCCTTTCGTAATACAGGGTGGATCACATCATAGTATGTTTGGACGATGTTGACTACTGTAGTTTAGTCACTAGGATGTAGACTTTTGGTTGCTTTTAGCGTAGCCCAACCTTTTTAAAGTTTATTTTACACATAACATACACTACTACTACTTAATAATAATAATAATAATAATAATAATAATAATAATAATAATAATAATAATAATAATAATAATAATAATACGCACTCGTGTACATTGATCTATATACATAACAATCTCACATTCCTCTTTGTGTGGTTTTGTTTTGCACGAGAAAAAAAATTACTTTACAAGGCCCATCAACCGGCTATACTCCTACAGAGCTGTTGCAGCGAAACAATAGGAGTAAAGAGACAAATCAGAAGGAAATGACAAAGAAGAATTGGATACAAGACTAATGTCATGATACTTGAGAAAACCTGACTGTTAATAAAGCTAAGACAGGTTATCAACAGTCGTGACAACACGACGCAAGGGTCACTGTCCACCATTCAGGACAAACAATCAACTGAATCCTGGAAGATCGTGACGTCCTCAAACAGAAAGTCACGTGACATGTAGAGGTTCTGAATGAACACCATGACGAACAGCAAAGGGCGACGAGCAACCGTCGCATACAGCAAAGCGTTGGTGGTGTCGTCATCATCAAATGTCAGTTGTTCACAGCAACTTATCAGTGATGATCTTCGGTCCGCATGCTCACAGTCTAAATTTCATTTGGTGATTAGTTCATTCCCAGCTCTGTATGTTTATTTAATGGAATATAGAAAAATACACTACACCACTATTTTTAGTTATTTATCGATTGTAAATTTGACGTTTTTGATGAGTGTTATGTTGTTATACATTTTCAAAGGAAGGATTCAAGTACAAGTTGAACAGCTCGCTGGTTTATGATTAAAATGACTTCATTTTAAAAACTTTTAGATTAATATAAATAAAATTAATTAGATGTCATTTTTTCTAATTTTAATTTTGCATGAGGTAGATAACTGCTGCTATAGGACCAGTGACCTAAACTTATCTCCCCTAGCCCGGCCTCTAACACGTGAATAATCTCGAAAAAAAATTTTCATAAAGACTAAAAGGTATAGAATAAAATTAATAAAACAAATATTTTTAAAAACACACTTTTATTTGAAATGTACTAAAACTGGTAAAATAATTGAGCTCCTAAGGTCTCGGGATTTTGTTTAATACACAAAACTTAAAATATATTAGTGTGAGGGGCGCTCTTAGAAACATTGAAATGAAACATTACTATATTATCAAATATTTCCAAGAGTACCCCTCACACTTTTACATTTTAAGTTATATATATGAAAGATCAGATTAGCAGGACAGGACAAAGAATGGGTAAAAAAAACAGTTTTTTTCTATTTTAACTCGGCAAATGTGTAGTCGGCACTGTGTCACTTGATAGTTGACCGTAAAGTAAGAAAGAGAGTGAGGACAGAAAAAAATCAGATGAGCAGGATTGGGCAAGGAAGGAGAGGGAAAAGGTAGTTAAACTGAAAACCTACAGGCCTCTCTCAAAAACATAATTTTCTGAGCTGCTGCAAATATCTCGTGAGAACTTTCAGGCTTGTGTTTGATTTGACTCTGTATTTACTCTGACGCTGGGAGCTATCATCCTCTTGTCGACTGGACTGTGTCCGAAGAAAATTAAAAAAAAATAATTTTGTTCCAATAATGGAACGTTGGGTATAAATGAGTTAAACATTACCTCCTGTTTTGTCCGTTACAAACCTTACTAAATTATTTTCAATATTAAAATAAAAACTGTTTTAAACAAAGCACATTCACATACATTCATGAGACACTTCTCTCTTCACTTTTTAGTTTATTTATTCTTCTTTCCTTCTGATTTTTATGTTAACTTACCTACAATAAATCTGAGAGATTGGAAATGTCTCTGAAATATTCGTATTTTATTAAAAATGAACACTGTTTGATACGATTAAAACCTGAAAACGATGTAGAGAAATTATTTTTAAAAATTCACTCAAACAGGTCAAGTCGTCTATAGTTTATTTATACAGTTTACTACAATAAACAGTGTGAACTGGACAGGAGGCTGCCGCCATAGTTGACAGTTATAAGCAAAATTACATTATTATCATCTTATCACCAACCTTCAGTAACCACATTACCACATCTACAACAAGAGTAAAGATCATTGTAAAAGCTAAATTATCTGATGAGAATGAGGAATATCAAAATGTTGGTGATGGTGATGGTTGTGGCGGTGGTAGTGCTGGTATGCCTGTTTTCAAGTATTGTGTAATGGATATGTGAACTGAAACACCTGACTAAAACTATAAAACAAATTAACCGTGCTTTATTCCCCAACCTCCACAGCTACACAGCCATTTTATGGCCATCGTGAGAGGCAACTAGTTGGAACAACTTTGACAAGAGCACTTTGGCAAGTCGTTCAACAGTAAGTCAATCATACAGGTATGTAAGAGGTAGGTAAGGTGGCTTTGTGGACTTTATGACGAGAGGAAGATGGCCGATACATCTTTTGTTGTTGTTTTTACCGAATGGGCCAGACAAGTGGGAGATTGTAGTCGCATCCTACAGCTAGTTCTCGATCCTTGGCTGATTTGAATAAACATTTTTACACTTGTATTTTTCTCACCTACAATATTACAATGACTTCGTGCATAATCTGTGTGCATCTTAGGATGCGGCAGGTCGGACTTTATGCTTCTACACACTTCCCTTACACTCTATCAGTGATACCTTACCTCGTCCCCACCTACCTCCGATTCCTCGTGTTGTCAGGGAAAGAGAGTCAACTAAAGGTAGTCGAAAGTAGTCGACATTTTTTAAAACCACAATAAAACTATGGTGAATAGAGATCGCGGTCTGTCTACCCCTTATTATGCTTGCATTTTCTTAAAATAAATATGATAAAACGACAAGTAAGTCAAATAGTTAAGAAGCAGACTTCATGTATACTCCCTGTGTATCACTTTTCACCGGATAACAGTTTGTCAGTCGAACATTACAATATTTCTCCCAGTAAAGCAAACGAGGGTCTCTAACCACCAGATATTAACTGCTTAGATCACTGGTTGATTGTATTCTGACATTTAACTATTGTTTTGTTTATGTGATTTAGATATTTTTTCTCATCTAAATCGTTGACAGGAACGATATGTGTGCAGTCTTAGAATATTTACTAAATGCACGTTGATTTTGGCTTTTTCTTTATATTATTTTATATTGTTTATATGAGGACACTGGACACAATGCGTTCATCTCAGTCCTCTTGACCCGCGACTAAAGACGAAGACAAGTTAGAGCTGAACAAGGAATTAACCTCTAGTTAACTTGTAGTTAACCTCAAGCTCCGTGATTTACTCCTACATCATCATGTTGGTTATAGGCCAAACGAATGTTGTAACCTATGTTGTTTGCTTGCTCTCTTTGAACTAATGCGATCTGACAAGAAAAAGAACCCATGTTGCACTCGTCAGCTTCAAAATGTCTTCTTGGACTCCTCCACAGTCACCATATTTTTGACGAAAGATAAGTTTCGATAATAACTTGTATCAAACTCCATCATGCCTAAGAACTCGTCCCTCGTGTGGTTGTACAGTCGTTCATGTAGACACTCCAGTGCCACACGACTGTAGTCCTGGTAGAACTTGTTGGCAAACATCTCTGGGCGCTTGTCCAGTAAAGGCAGGTCCCCCGTGGACAGAATACAGATCTGTCGCATCCACTTCCCGTCGGCGCACGGATACTTGAAGGGGTAAGTTCCCCAGTTCTTGTACCGAGTTAAAAATGGCTTCGTAACTGGATCCGTTTCAGGTGTTCCTGAGACAAAAAGTTTAAGTTCATTAGTAAATGACATAAGTGAGATGATACTTCTTTTACATCATCAGGGCTAAAAGGGTTGAAGACCAATAGTTAAGTCAACTGCCTGTGTTTTCTTTTATCTCTTGCAAACTAACCACGATTATGCCTGTTAATTTGGCATCACAAGGCTGAAGAAAGTAAACAACCAAACAGGTAAATAAACTTTCTGTGCTTTCTTACAATTTCTTTCTTACTAACCCCGATTATTTCTGTTCATTTGGAATTACGTATGTAGAAAGTAAACAGACAAACAGGTAAACAAAAGAACCTATTTTTTATATCTATCGCACTAACAGATTATTTCTGCTAATTTGGCATCACAAGTCTGTAAAAGGTACACAGAATATTTACAAAAGTGACGGAAAGAACCAAACAAAAGAAAAGGTGTCTGGCCAAAGAGACTGTTCAGGGTGCGAGGTCCATCACATCCCAAGATGCAGCAGACACACGTCTGTACTCTTCAACATCTAAAGCTAAAGGAAGCGGTTTTAATTGCGATTGAATTATCTTTCTTGGCTTTCAGTCACTCCTTAAAATAGAATACGCTGGACGGGTAAGTCAGCATGGTATATATATACACACCTCTGTAATCACTAGTAGTACCTTGCAATTCTGATTTTACACACCCACCTTTATAAGAGCCTCTGATGCCAAGATGCGGGTTGTGGTTGAGTAAAGAGAAGAACTCTTCACTGGCATGTGGGACTCCTCGAGTCCAGTTAAGGATGTCTTGGCCGACTGGATTGTGAAGAATAAAGTTGACGAAGTCGCGATTGACGGCGATGTGAACTGAACCCTTTACTGGCACAGTGCCGTGAGGAGGGGGACCTGCTGACGTGTACCTGTCCTTGTTGGCCCTGTAACAGGGGCGAAGAACTGCAGTCAGTCCAAACAAGTCGCAAGACAGAAAAGAGAATGAATTTCTCCAAGTTGCGAACATTGACACTAAGATGTTTTTCATTACCTGTCTGAGATTGTCTTTCATGAATGACAACAGTTTCATATCGTTGAATTATTTCATGTGACGGAACAACAGCGCCACGTGCATGTAAACTTCTTTGTTTTCCTCCCCCACTCTATCTTATCCCCTCTCTCTCTCTCTCTCTTTGGGAGGCCAAAATAATGAAGTTACATGTATCACATCAGTAAACTTCAAAAGACAAAAGTAAATCACTCATTTTCTGTGTGTGGTTTCTTCAAAATATCAGCCGTTGTCCTCCTGTGACTTGCAAATCCGCAAAAAAAAATGTGTGGATTTTGACTAAAATGTGTCTAAAAAAATGGATGCTGCTCAGGTTCAGGAGTAAAATGACTCCACAGTAGGTTGGAAAGGCAGTGAGGCACAGATATATTGGTGTCCGAAATAAGTGAAGTCTCAAACACCTACCCCACCACAACCTTAAGGTCACGGGACTAGATTTACCTTTCTACCCATCATCCCTTTCCTTTATAGTTAGCATAATGTATAATGTAGGCAGCATAGTGTACCAGTAAAATGTAGCTAGTGTAATATATCTAGTATAATATAAAAAGTGTATGGCTAGTATCAAGTACATAGCTAGTATAACACAACTCACCTTTTCACAGTTCCTTCTACGTCGTTGGCGCCGTTGTACGCCGTTAAAATACGAACAAGCTCAAAGTTGGTTCTCAGCGGAAACTCCTGCCCCGTCAGGTTGATGAAATATTTCCATTTCTTGAAGGGCAACAGATTCTGCATGCACACCAGCTCTGGCTCCAGCACAGTGAAGGTTCCCCATTTTACATCAATCCGTTGTGAAGCCAGAAACACGTTGTCGAAGCAGTCCGCTACGGCGGACATGACGTCACGGAACAACGGAGCCGCCTTCTTGTCCACGTGGATGCAGTAGACGTTCTGAGGCCGGTAGACGGCCTGCAGCAGCTGCAATACCTGTTGGGAAGATGAAGCATATCAGTTAACAAGCAATAACAATAACATCACTATACTGCGAGACAGTGACACTGACTGTGAGACTGAGACACCACTATACTGTCAGACACTGACACACCCAGACTTACCTGCGGAGCATCCTTAAAAACAAGCATGCTGTAGGCAATGGGGAAGTTTCTTTCCTCCTCCGTCAGAGAGCTCATGATGAACCCGTACTCCTGCTGAAAGGCCTCGCAGTTGTTTGTCAACTTGACAATGTCCTCCTCCGTCGGAGGGGGAGGTAGCTGTTCCTCAAGCAGCCTGGAACGATTGAGCTCTTCACGATCTCCAGCAAACAGTTTGACACAGTCTACTTCCTCTGCTTTGTATTGTTTCCATGGAAAAGTCTTGCCCTCTCGTTCCTGTGACAAACAACTGTTATCAGTAGTATTAGTATTACTATTGTTGTTGTCGGTCACAGCAGACAGTCAGAAATATCGTTTAATTTCAAGGCAGGGAAATTAAATATATGCTTCAAGTACAACAGAAAAAAATTATTTTTAAGAAGTAAGCAGCGCTCACCGACTGGAGGCCTCTAGAGTTGGGTGGTTGTCTCGCGTCTGTCAGAGAATTCTCCGTGAACAGACTGCTGGAGGTGAGAAGTCCACCTACAAAACAAGAAAAGGTTCAGCCTGAACTACGAGGCCACGGTTTGCCTGTGTAGGATGTCAGAAAGACAACATCACACACTCTGTCACCGACATTATTGTCCTACTGACATTAACAGCATCACTACCATTAGTTTTACCCATGCCAGCACAAAAACAAAGTAAGACATATCAAAAACAACATTCATTTCACTTTGCTGTTAAAACATTGTTTATCAACAATAGAATGCTTGGAGAATCAAAAACTCACAGTTCAAATTTTAGGACAGTTTATAATCCCTCCCCTTAGTTGTTGTTTACAGAGGTTGTTTATTGACAAGTTGCAGGAAAAAATAAAACGTTTTTGTAACTGTGTTCATGTCCTCTTGATTCTTGATGTCTCGAAAGTTTATTTTCAATGTCGCTAGTGTCACTAGCAATGATAACACGAGTGACAAAATATATAATTTCTTGCTTATTGCTACATGTCTGACGATTCCGTTTTTTTTGGAAATTTTCTTTAAGTGCTTGAAAGATTTGTTTTTTCATTCGAAACAATGAAATATTAACAGATATTTGTTACTTTTTAAAAGTTATAATTTTAATAGACGTGTGTTTTGTTATAAATGTTGTATTATTGATAGAAATTCACTTTGTTTTATACAAGGCAATATTAATAAACATGTTTTGTTATAAACAATGTATTATTAATAATATTATTATTTTCTTATAAACGTCTTTCAAGCAAAGCATTTTTAACAAGGGAGAAGTCAGATATCTCTGTTATCACAGATCATGTTCATACTGAAGTGCAGACACACTAACGTGTCGCAAAAATGAATTTTCAATTGTATTTTCATGACAAATACAGCTTCAGAGCAAGCACAACAAGAACAGCAAAATACAAACTATTCAAAGAGTAGGACAAGTTTCCTAGGATCACCATTAATCTAAAGGTATCCCAGACAGACATGTTTTCAACTGATTAATTAATTCCTACCATCAAATGGCTGCCTCTGTCGACTGATGTGCGAAGGTCCACAAACACTGATGAAGATGATGGTTGCCCCCACGCACACCATGGCCAGGAGGAGACGACGATGTTGTCTGCTTGCTCTTAAAAAGGCCATCGTGAGGACAACGGTTTGCCAACGTTTATACTCCCGTCAGCTGACCTGAGGTGTACAACTTTATTTCTTAGCAAGCAGAAGTCGAGCAGTTCTGTGCAGCTGACAATGTTTACAGACATCTTTTATCCACATCAGAGTGGTCCTCAAGGTGTTACCTTCTTAACTTTGCAGGAGTGACATACTGACTGGTCCAGCGGCCTCGTCAAACATCTTATTTACCTTTGTTCTTGTGGGACTAAAATTGTCTAAAATATACATCTGCTTCGGGTTTTTTGGAACATAAAACTTGTCTTAATTTTTGTCCTTTAAACAAAATAAACTGCGTTTTAGTAAATGAAATTTATTGAAATCCTAGTGTTCACAGGACATTTGAGACTTTCTCACAAGTGGAATCGAACACGTGACACAAAATCGAAACAAAATTTACAACATTCCCGAGACACGTGGACTGTAACGATGGCGGAGATGGTGGCACACGGAAAGGAAGCTTCATAAAGACACAGGACAATGAAGATTAATGCGCTAATAAAATAGTCCGGTGCAGCAGTAGGTGTTACCGGCTTCCGCCAGGTGGCGTGACGTGCTTGATCATTATCGCTTTAGTTAACCCGTTAAATGAGAATCAGGGAGAGATGCTACAGAAACTGAGTGGAAAAGTTACATTCGAGAAAGGGGACGAGAAATAAAAGAAAGAAATGGTTTGCATCAACGAGCAGTAAGTAAGCTTGCGCGAAATATTTTTTTTCAAATTGTCCGACTGCCTTTGTAACAATCCGACTGCAAACAAGGGGTTAATATTTCACAGTACTCAGTCCCTGTGCCCGCCACTATGCCCACATTCAATTTTATTTGTGTCCTAGTTTTGAATTTGGCAAGTAAACATTAAGTAGTTTTGCCCTCCCTGTATAAAGTTATTTCCATGGCAGCTACTAATTTTACACTAGCATTTAGTCACAGGAACAGAAATTTGGAAGAAAGTTTTATTATAGTATTTTTCACACTTTTCCCCCTTTCCGCTTATTGCTACTTTCTTCCTCGTCTTCCTTTTGCAAAAGCACGATACTCTCATTTCTTGATACTTGATTTCTCTTTGAATTTTCTGTATTTGTCTTTATTCATCATCATTGTTGTTTATTCTTGTATTGTTCCTATGTTGTTTTCCTGTCCCTCGTATGCTGTCCATGTTTCCTTCTTGTTTTTCTGAGGAGTGAGTGTGTGCTTTACAAATTTTGCGGTTTTTTAAACAGCTTTCATTGGAAAAAAAGTTATAAAATTCTGTTTTGCATTGCTCTTAGATGCATTGCATAAAATTTGTTTAAACTCAATAATTTCAAAATAACAGTGTTTTAAATTGAGAATGTGTTGTGTAGCTTGCCCCAGAACTTAACAAGTGAGCAGGAGGGCGATGAAATGTCAAACAGCTCATTTTATCAGTTAGCAGCATCTGACGGTTGTGACATTTTCCACTGCGTCATCAGAACTTTTAATGTATTTTGTAGATAAGACAAGAGGACACAAAAAGCTGATCAAATACGTGATCGAAATAGTCGTGTAGATGGAGCTGTTCGTCTTTTCTCACCTCTTGGTTTTATTCCTACATCCACCTGCACATAGTGTGGTGCACTCCGGTGTGTTGTCTGCAACTTTTTACATCTTACTCTTAAAGCACTCAGATATTTCAGAGTGCATAGACAGTATTTCCCATTTTGAGGACTTAAAAAAATTAACATCAATGTATATACGACTTCATGATAGTGCATGCATTTATTTGTGGAGATAATGTATTTTTACCTAGGTATTTGCTAGTGTGTGTGTGTGTACGCAGGTATTTGCTGGTGGAGATGGTGTATGTTTGTACGCATGTCTGTAGGATGGATGGATGGAACTGGTTGTTTTCCCTACAGTTCAAGACTTTTGTTCTCCGAAAACGTTTGTGTTTTATAATTGCTCTCCGCGCCATCCATCCTTTCGTTAAATCCCCCATTCCTCTACCTCCGGGTGATGTGAGGGAAGTTTCCTGCATCTGGTCTTTAGCAAGTCTCCACCGTGCGACCTTCTATTAGTAGACATAAGTAAAACTGAATACAAAGTCTGCAAACTTGACAAATTTTTCCAGTTTTTTAAAAAGAAATTAAGATAAGTGTTTAATTTTAATTCATATGAGATTAATCGTTTGTGAAGGATGGCAACCACAACATAAAGCTTACAGACTGAACTACTTCCAAGCCGTAGTTACAAGATCACTCAGCAGTAGCTTATAGAAATATATGTTTTGTCGGATAAATTTATCACTTGCTCTCTTACCCGAGATTTGAAGCGGGTGGCGCCATCTGGCGTTCTACTTATGTGAGCTCTTGTCAGTATGTTTGTTCTCTGGAGTCTGGACGACCGACTTTTTTAGTGCACATAGTGGACTGTCCACCTAGACACCACTGTGACGCAGTAGACGTCCTCCCACGTGACCGAGCTGTTGAGTGGACACGTGGCCACTCCAGGACCAATGAAAACTTGTCGCGCTGTAAAGACTCTATTCGTAGCACTACTCAACACGCCCTTAGCTCATAATTGCCAAAAAGTAAAAACTGTTTTCAAGAAATTCAATTAAAATGCCTCGGTTGACCTGTTACCAAGCTGCGGATACTGGAATCAGTAGACATCACTGTTATTATATACTAACATAGGAAGGAATCCTCGTCTGAAAATACTCATCTGGCCACACATCAAGATAGTGATTCTCTCTTGTTGATCACATTAGTGGCTTGCCAGTCGGCGTGTGGCAAAGATTCTGATCGTGACACCGGCAAGCACTCGTTTGGCCTGCTTTTTCACTCTGTGTATATGTATCTCTCCAAATCCACAGTTTTTATTTCCAATTCTAATCAATTTTTTTCAGTATTATTTTCTTCTCTGGGAAGGTTGTATACTATGGTTCACGAGTTTGGCTAATATTTCATGAACGGCTTTGCGTAAGATGCTGTGACTTACAGAGTAGATACACTTTGCTCAGTATTGTCCGGTTGTACTTTCAGAATTTCTACTATTCGCAGGTTTGCCTTCAATTATTAAATGGGAATTTTGAGGAGAGTTTTGCAGCATGCTGCAGACAATTGCAGACGAAAACTGAAAGAAAAGATCTTGTCATAACAATATATTGAGCTATGTCAACTTCAACTTAGTTTGAGGAGCTGAGTGATGAGGTAACTGAGTGTCACCCATCTGTCTTTTTTACTTTTCTTTCAAGAAGTTTTCTCCAACAGAAACGGACGGACAGACGGACGGACGGACGGACGGACGGACGGACAAAGCAACACCAATGAGGCAGACGGGTAAACAGTCAGTCAGGCAGTGCTTCAACACAGATACTTACTACCACAACTTTACTGATCTCACATTCCTTCTGCTCTTACTGTTCTCGCGTCACTCTGGCTTCTTACTACTATAACGTCACGCCACTCTGGCTTCTGTTCTCGCGTCACTTCGGCTTCTTACTGATGTAATGTCACTCCACTCCGGCTTTACGTGCTAAAACGTCACGTCATTCCAGAAAAGGCTTTGTACAGCACCCCGTGCACTCACGTATATCCCGGCTGCCTCGTGGCATAAGTGTGGGACGAAAGCACGGTGAAATGAAAGCAAATAACAACAACAAACATCACGTCACCCCTCTCATTATTAGAGATATTTCAAAAATCGTTTACCGTTTGAAGAGCTTGATGTTCGTGTAGTGAAGGATGCTCACGTCTTGCCCGTTATTTATCCGCGGTCTCCCCTGCTTCTCAAGCCGAGTGGAAGGGATTGGCAAAAGGAACTCAATGACAATAATGAATGCAGGTGCAGGTTATTTGTACTGGGGTGAGGGGTGAATCACCTCAAATCATTATCGATAACATCAACACAAGTTAAAAATAAAATTCACGTGTTCAATCAGGAGGTTGTCCATATCTGTTGTTCATGTTGTCGTCACGGTCGTTCTACAGAGCCCTGTGGCTATTTTTAGTTCACGGCCGGAGGGAGATGAGGAATGAGGTAAGTGAGATCATAATTTTTCTTCTTTTTTTTTCCAAAACATTTTGTCTGACAGCCTGCTTCTGTTTGTTGTCATGCATTCAGCAAGCGTTGAGACTACTGTTTATCGCGGTAACATTCATCATTCAGTTACAACTGTTTCTGTATGACTTTCATTTCCAATCCGCTTGTCATTTCAACTTTTCTAGACTGATCTGAATCTTTGTTGACCGAATGTTTTTTGTCATTAAACTGGCTGATGGTATCGGATGAAAATGACAAACTATCAGTCCAGACAGACAGACAGACAGACAGACAGACAACCAGTCAGTATGTGTCTCATCACAAGTGCTTACTACATCAACCTTACTCACGTCACTCCTACCTCTTATTGTTCGCACGTCACCGGCTTCTTACTGCTGTAACGTCACGTCACTCCACAACTGGCTTTAAAACATCCAGGTATACTGTGCCTGCCGTATCAGTCAGTGCTGGTCGAAACCACGGTGAAATGAAAACAAAGAACAACAACAACAACAAAATCACCCCTCTATTTATTAGATATACTTGATTCATGTTTCAAATCAGGAACGGAGTCATATCTTTTGTTCAGGTTACATTTGTTTTTATTCAACAATTTTGTCTTTTTTTTTTTTTTTTTTGGAAAGAGGGGATTTATTTCGGGGATTTTGTACCCAGCATTTCCGAGTTCCAGGGATATGCTAATATCCATCCTGAAGACGGACGATGGTAAAAGAATCCGTTTCACCACGCGACTTTTATACCAAGTAATACTGACATGTTCTCAAAACCAGAAGTCGCTACATCAGGTGAGCTCAACTATGTTTAAGTACAGCAAATTGAATAAGAGTGGAAAACTTCACACTTGCCTCTATTAGCAGCCTGTAGCAGTTGACTTCAAAGACCGGCTTCAGTAACAAAATGCTTTTCGTGTCTCTTGGAGGTTGCCACGTTGAGGAATGGTGAGGAAGGCCGGCTAAAATCAAAAGAATGCATCATCTATTTTTTATTGAGCAGAACTTTCTAACCTAATCTCAAAATCTCTTTTGTGTCGTGCACTGCAGATGCTACATGCTACAGATGTCGTGGCTGTTTACATTTGAAAGACAAGTGCATAAGCAGGGTCTATAAAAAAAAAAATGTCCGAGAAGAAGGTAGATCAGCCTGCTTGCTCCCTTCCTTAATCATGTAGCTGACACTTTGATGAGGACACCTCCAAGTAGTCAGGCAATGAGCAACACTCACAGCATCGACAGTAGCGACAATAGTTAGGAGAGGACCGGGTACAGTGTTAATAATTACCACTAACCCACCCTCCACATCTGTTTTCTCTAGGGGTAGGGGGTAGAGCTGCTAGATAGGTGGTGGTGGTGGTGGTGGTGGTGGTAATGATGATGGTGGTGGTGGTGGTGGTAGTGATGAATGTATTAGTGGCGAAGATAGTAGCATGATAATAGTGATAGATGTGTTGGCATTGGTCACAGATACACGTTAGGAGAATTATGTTTGATTACATGTTTGTCACTATATGGAAGGAGGCGTGAGAGTGTGCTTGTGTGTGCTTGCATCAGTCATCTGTCTGTGCTTGTGCCTGCATCAGTCCTTTGTCTTGAAGACTTCTAGAGCTGCAGAAATTTTCTTGGTTGGTTGTTTACTTCAAACATAAAGTGCATAGAAGGGTTAGGAGAAAGTGGATTCGTTGAGTGATGTGTTATCACCCGAAGGATTTATTTTAGACGAATGTTCGTTAAGACTATTCCCTCTTGTCTCTAGTCTGAGATATTCTTTATTTCTGTCGTGAACTCTTGTGGATTCAGAGCGATGGTACGTGTGTTGAGAGGACATGGAAGAAAAGTGAAGTTATAGAACTGAGGCGCTTGATCAGAGGCATCGGGTTCGATTCCCATTAAACAGAAGGCAGTTAGTGATCTAAGGGAATGGACGAACAACTGTGTGCCGGTAAAGATGTTCAGATAGCAACTGTAGAGGCTTTGACAAATAGACACCACAGGCATCAGAAGATCGTTTCCTTCATCGGTGTATCATTAGGTCTTGTCTACAAGTATGTTGTGGTGGGTTGGACAGTCCTGTGGGCATTTGTCACTGGGGCTGTGCCCCTGGGGGACTGGGGGGACTCTCCAGTGCGGAACATGGTGTTCATATGAACCTGGTAACCTTTTTGCACTCGGCAACGCCCATATCCTGCTGTACTCACGGTGCTTGCACTCCAGCAACACACGCAACTTGATTTGTTATGCTAGTCTTGACTTAACAAGTAAAAAAATAATTCATTAGATTTTTTCCCACTAGGTTGAAAATTTTTCCTTAAAACTAAAGAATGCAAGAAGATGAAGCACATAAAATCAGGATGGAGTAGACAAGTTAGTTGTTATCCGTTATAAGAAGAAAATAGAGAAAGTATTATCATCATCATCACCACCACCACCACAAACTAAACACATTTTGGGGACAGATGCGCTCTCTTTCATACCTGATAGTCTTTCAACAAAGAACAATAAGATTGATCCTGGCTGCCCAGATCAGGTTGTGGTTGAGTGAACAAAAGAAAGAAAGGAAAGAACACACCCAGCTAGCTATCTCACCAGTTTATCGTCTATGGACAAGACGCTTGATAGCGAGGACAATGTCATACAGCTGAATGAACTTAGCTAGGGGGGGAAATAAAATAACAGAGATAACACAACATAAAGCCAGAAATACAGCCAGAACTACAGCCACACCTTGCCCGGAGGAGAGTTCAAAATTACAGTTATTTTTAAGTACAGTATAAACATCCTTTAAAGTACAATTATTCTAAATTACACCATAAACATATTCCAAAATAGTGTTCAAAGTTCCATAACGAGAAGAAACTACAAATTTTAATCACAATTGAATCGTGAACACAACTCACATAACAACACTCTTACAGTTTAGTTATCTCTTCAAGTTAAAAAATATACAGTTCCCGCCCTGAATATTCATTGAGGATGACAGGTAGTGTATTATGACAAAAAAGTACAGTTTTGAGATTATTATATATTCCTAATCTAGAACGCCCTTTCTGTGCTTTACTAACTTCATATACTTTAAAACATCTTACAAATATTTTGTTTCATCGATGTTCTTTCTAAGGGACCTACGTTTTTAGATCCTTTATTTTTTACATTTTATTGATGCTTGGACTTTGACTGGACAGTACATCTGTAAAATATGGACTGAGTCCCACTATTAGAAAGTGTTGAATTTTACCTATCTGAAGAAAGTAAACTTGGTTATAATGGCCAATCACATTTTTAGTTTTCCTGGGCTTTTTCTCACACTACTCATTTTGCTACAAACAAAGACTACTCTGACATGTTCCCCTCTTTTCTCAGTTTTATATTTTGTCACTTTCTAACTTTAATAACTCCCTAACCAGTCAGAGCTAAGAAAATGTGCAGGGTGTCTTTATACACAGTTCTTTAAAATTATATGAAGAAAATTAAGATAATTGAGCTCTAAATTATATTTCAGTTGTAATTGTTGTAATTTTATTACGTATAAAGTTGGAAAAATTATTTTTTTAAATAAGGTAGAAGAAAAATTTCTTGTCACGCGTAACTTCTTAGGTGTTGCATGAAGTAAGAAACAGCAGCAAACATATGTGTACTATATAGCATGATTAGGATGCCATGAATTTTGAAATTTATTTTTGGGTGGTTATTTCGGTTCGTTTCTGATGGTTACATTTAAACGAAACTTTTTTTATTTCCCTATTCTTTACATGCCTTATCGATAGATATATATATATACTCCATAGAACAGCCACAAGCGCTGTACCAAAAAAAATCATGTAGTAATACCGTGTGTCTCCATAAATTAAAACAATAAATTCTTCCCCGTACTCTCAGCTCGACAGGTTGTACACGAGTGTTTGACTCAGGCTGGCAGTCGGTGAGCAGGTCACCGAGGCGATGCGCACACTCAGACGCTGGAATGTGGGGCGACAAGAGGGAATTCCTCGACATTTGACAGAAAAATGCTCGCTGGTGAACAATGTTTTCTGGAATCACCCCTTTCGTAGTAGAGGGTGGATCACATCATAGTATGTTTGGACGATGTTGACTACTGTAGTTTAGTTCCTAGGCTGTAGACTTTTGGTTGCTTGTAGCGCAGCCCTACCTTTTTAAAGTTTATTTTATACATAACATGTCAGTGAGGTACACAACGATGTCGACGTATATTTTTCATTGTTGTTGTTGTTGTAATAAGAGCCGTCAGTTCAAGGAACGCTACACCTGTCAACAGCCGACATCAAACCGAAAGTGGGCTACCATCACCTCAGGTTAAAGGTCACATACATGCATAATACTCCAAAATCGTCCTCACAGGCCGTAGGCAGTCGACGAGAAGTGTACGTGTCTGTCCTGTCATGTAATTAATTGTATGTGACCTGTCTATCCCTTAGTACATGTTCCTTGCTCATCCCTAGAAATTTCCCTTGTTATTATTATGACTCCCCTACTATAAATTTATGTTGCTATGAAAAAAACTCATAGATTGACTGAATTTCGAATCCCACCTGCGGCTGCCTTAGCCAAGCCAGACCAAATGGTTTCACCGGCAGGTTAAAAGAAAAAAGCTGGACATGGACTCAGCAGGGTCTTGATAATGGATTAAGAAGACGAAAGAATGGACACGACCCTGCCCATGACCTGTCTTTGTGGTCCTCTTGTCTGCATGCACAAATACATGTGTACAAATATAACACCTTAGTCTTTGACAGGAAAACTGTGATATACGTTTTTAGTTCTTGCTTTACAATACGAATGCAAAAGGCTAAACTGTTCCTTGTCTTGGATAGAAAAAGAAATCTTATTTGTTAATCAGTTTATTTCGTTCTCTCTCTCTCTCACTCACACACACACTTTCTCCTCTCAGTAGGTTTAACAAGAAATGTTAATTTGTTGAAATTATAAAATCCTTTTTATTAGGAACACAGAAACATGTTCAAGATGCTCACGCCTACCATGACAGAAATGCTAATCCTACAATTTTGGATCAAGCTCACGATTCTTCTTGGCCTCATCCGCTGTCACAATATTTTTCAAGTAGGCCAGACTTTTATAATAACTCGCATTAAAGTCCATCTTGCCTAAGAACTCGTCCCTCGTGCGGTTGTACAGTCGTTCATGTAGACACTCCAGTGCCACACGACTGTAGTCCTGGTAGAACTTGTTGGCAAACATCTCTGGGCGCGTGTCCAGTAAAGGCAGGTCACCTGTTGACAAGATGCACACCTGGCGCACGCGCAGTCCACCAGCGCATTTGTACCCAAAGAGATGGGTTCCCCAGTTCTTGAACCGAGTCAGGAATGGTTTGATTAATGCATCCGTTTCAGGAGGACCTAGAAAAGAAAAAAATCCTGAGGTGTAGTTTTTCTAACATGCATACTACGAATAGACAGAGACTCAGACACAGAACGACAGACAGACATAAACAGGAAGTATTTTATTATTGTTTATTTTAAGTTTATTCAGGTGCTTTCTTCCTACATTTGTCTTTGTCAAATGGTGAGACAGCAGTACAACTTTCTTTTCTTTGGCGCAGGACTGGAACGAGTGTTCATCTTGCCTTGTATATGCTCAGAGGGCCCCCTTTATCCTTTCAAATTTATTTAGTTCTTTCTGGAGAGGTCATGTAAACTTTTATGCAACCAAGCCGACGTGTGTAACAAAAGTCCTAAAAGAAAGCCTGTGTTACATTTTAATGTTCTGTTAATCGTTCTCACAAGATTGTGAAGCTATGATTCAGTGTATTTTATGACTATTTTATGAGCAGGGAGGTGACATCTTATATATAATCCTGATGTGAGATAAACACCAGAAAAAAAATATATAAAAAGAACGACAATCGAGCATAAAAATGTCCTTACTCCAGCGATAATGACAAAGGTATACTTCTTTCCCTCGTTCGTCTTTCCACTACACAAAGTAAAGACTGCATGAAGTGAGAGACCGTGGAATGAAGAAGAGCTGGAAAAGGGAGAGAATGCAGTAAAAGAAAAAGCGAGAGAGGGGAATGTCAGAAGCTTTGTTATCACGACACCCAGGACATGAACGATGTTGATACTGAACAACGAGGGGAACAAAAGATTGTCAATGCCAATTGGCCGTTTAAAGCTCACCCGAGTCAAACAAATGTAAATTTGAGTGGGGTGGAATTAGTGTTTTACGGTGAGCCAGCAATTAAGATCATATATGGCAGAGCAGCCAGCCCTATAAACAGATGTCACAAGTAGAAAAAGAACAGCGTGCCCGAGACGAGACCTGAACCCAAGACAGCCAATCCTCATTGTATTGGGACAGGCGCTACCCGTAGTGCCACCCGGCCGCCAAACAAGACGTTAAGCATGATGTGCTAGCAGACTTAACCGACCATACGGCTGTTATCATGTATCGTCTGATATCTAATACTATTTCAGAAATATTGTAATAAAATGAGATTTTCTATCATTATTCCTTCAAAACACATTGTGTGGTTGTGACCGCCCTTCAATGATGGTCCAGTCATGGGCAGATGGGGTCATGATCTGTCAGTGTGTAAGAGTATGTGAGAGAGGTTACGGCAGTAAATCAGGTCAGTGAGATGAGGTCAGTGAGGTCAAAGGTCCATAATAGCAGGTCAGAGGAACCAGTGCAGTGTTGCGTGCCCACCTTTATAAGAACCTCTGATGCCAAGCTGCGGGTTGTGGTTGAGGGTGGAGAAGAACGCCTCATCAGGAATAAAAACACGCTGAGTCCAGTTGAGAAAGTCTTGAGCCACTGGACTGTGGAGAACGTAGTCCACGAAGTCCCTGTTGACAGCGATGTGCACTGACCCCTTCACTGGGACGATGCCGTGCGGGGGCGGACCTGCTGATGCCCAGCGTCCTTTGTTGGCCCTAGCAACAGTTGTCAAGGAACTGATTTAAAGGACTACTTGGGTCCAATTTTTTTTTCTAATGGTTAGACAAAATTCTGTGTCGGTGGTTTACTGTTGGACCAGTAGTAGGAAAAGCAGCAACAATGTTATTTCAAATGGCGATACTTCTGTATTTTTCATCTATTCGTTTAAATAAAAAGACATTTTCTCGATCGGCTTACTTCTTCCGAAACCCACCTTTCCACAGTACCTTCTATATCGTTGGCCCCGTTGTATGCTGTTAAAATACGAACAATTTCTAAGTTGGTTTTCAGTGGAAACTCCTGTCCAGTCAGGTTGATAAAATATTTCCATTTCTTAAATGCCCACAAGTCTTTCATGCAGATCAGTTCCGGTTCCAGCACAGTGAACCTCCCCCAGAGAACTTCAACTCTTCGTGAGGTCAGAAATACGTTGTCGAAGCAGTTAACTATGGCTGCCATTGTGTCATGAAATGAAGTGTCAGACTTGTTGTCGACGTGGAGGCAGTAGACATTTTGAGGTCGATAGATGACTTGTAACAGCTTCACCACCTACCGAGCAAACACAAGGCCATGTGTGAGGCTAGTCACATACAGCAACCATCAGCACACTGAAGGCTTCTGCGGTATAAATGCTATTATTCTTGCACAGAGATGTTATAAATCAGAGTATCTTTACGGGTCATGTGACACTTTAATGTCAAGGAATGTCAATACGAAGTTTCGCTCATAAATCTTTCTACCGACCAGCAGCCACTTAAGTTTAAGCAGCTAATCACAGTTTAAAGAATAAACAATCGGACTTAGTGAATCCTTCATTGAATATGGACTGAAACCCTTTATACAGTAGAAGCTTCTAATTTAAGACTCTGAAATACAACAAATCCGGGTAGTAACTTAGAGGCTCATTCCTTGAACCATGACTTCAAATACCTATAAATTAAAGTTCATTCATTTAAATGTTGAAATAATGCTCTTAAAACCATGTCATACTTTTGTGTCTTTTTTTTTTTTTTTTTTTTTTTTTTTTGCCATGCTTGTTTTGCTCTTCTTAAACTGTACCAAAGATTTATAGGGAAGCTAACTCTCCAGGTAAGAGGAATCGATCAAAACATGTTACCGTGGCAAACAAAGACTGTCTTAAAATGTACGACTTATATATTGAACGTGATTTCTGCAAAAATGTTGAAACAAAGTACAAACAGTCGATCACAATAATTTTATTTCTATAGACACGTGCATCTGCAAAAGATCCTTAATGAAGCACAATCGACTGATGTGCGCTGGTAAAGAGACAACAATGATGGTGGAAGGGGATGAAAGGGCATTTTAACCCAAAACCATATTGACTCCACCATGACCTTATCGTCCCAAGTAAGATCACATCGTCCTTCACCGAGATTCGAATCGACCAAACCCAGGTTAAATGAATTCCCGATGAATAACACTTGTTTCGTATCAACCAAACATCTGCATATAAATTTAATTTTAAAAAAATTTCCAAACTAAAGAATAATGATGGCTTTCTAAATGTAAAAAAAAAAATTAAAGAAAATTGCGTTATGTACCATTGTGTTATATGTTCTCCTAATATGTATTACAAAGCGACCATTTTGTTTAGTACGATATTAGCTTATTCAAACTTATTCGAACAACGCCTGGATCCGTTGATAATATTTGGCGTTGACAGCTACTGTCATTGCATTTCAACTGGTTCTTGTCATTTGTCCAAAGTAAAGTCATGACTATATCATGGTCAGATCCCGAAAACAGTACCTGGTAGGCGTCCTTAAAGACGAGGATGCTGTAGGCAATGGGAAATTTTCTTTCCTCCCTCGTCAGAGAGCTCATGATGAACCCGTTCTCCTTCCTGAAGACACTACAGTTCTTCGCAAGGCTGCTGATGCTTTCCATTGTGGGAATACGGGCAGCTTATCCACGATTTTTATAGAATGGTTGAATTCTTCCTCATCTCCAGAGAAAAGTCTGGCACAATCAACTTCTGCCACTTTGAATGGTTTCCATGGAAATGTCTTTTCTTTTTTTTCTTGTCTGAAAATCATTGACCACAATCGTTTATAAAACTTCAGTGATGCGGCTTTAATATTCTAAGGTGATCACGGGTAAAACGGGACATGAAAAGACATGTGTTTTTAGTCAACATCATGAAAGACACCTGTCTAGTCTTACCTGAGCACAGCTTGCTTCTCATTTGTTTCAATCCACTTCCAGCCTGAAATAAATGTCAAACAAGAAGCAGCAAGATCATTTATGGTGTAGTATCATAGCTCTATAGTCTATAGTCTATACCAACATGGACCCACTTGTAAATGAAGCATCGACCACACCTGTTAAACAATCCCGATAACCTGTTTCTTAAAGCGATAAAATCTCGCTGACGAGAAGGATAATGTCTTCGTCAAACAGGTGACAATCGAATTCAGAATTAAAAAAGACGCTTACGGACATTTTACGGGTTAAATTGAATTTAAAAATTGTGTAAAATTAAGATCAAAACTAACCAGAAAAACCTATCAAATATACAAGATAAAAGAATAATCACACATAAAGACAAACATGTGTAAGATAACAAGGATGGCGACTATAAAGACATTTAAAACAACAAAACGAAGTAGAGTCGGCAACCTACTGTAAGCGTGCTTGATATCTGCCCTCATCCACGCCGATATGTCAACTACTATGCAGATGACCACGCCAACCACACAGACTCCGACATCATCACCAAACAGCGGAGTGGCTTGTTCAGTCTCAGACAGGCCATCGATGATAATGTCGACGATCTTGCTAACGTGCCTCATTCACCCGGAAGTGCGAGGAGCTGGTCTCTGACGAGAGTGCAGAAGGTAGCACTAGACGGTGCGATGTAGAAACTGCTTACCACTCGGTCTCACTCCGTATCTACAAATCAAACAAATATAGTGCGTCAAACTTGAAGTGGTGTCAGATGTGAAGAGGTATTAGATGTGTGAGAGAGAGAGTGAGAGATGGGGGCGAATAGACAGAGAGTACTGGGATTTGACAGGGACCTTCGACTTCTATACCAAGCCTTCAATTGAATAAATGGCAGTTATTGAAAGAGAGACAGAGAGAGTTGTAGGAATGCACACACACACATCTATACCGCAAAGAAAGGGAGGAAGAAAGGATGGTAGTAGCTATAGTAGAAGCAAATGCAACAAAAATGGTGTATAAGGGAATGAGGAAGGCAACGCTAATGAAAATGACGAGTTGTAGACTCATCTCTGGACAAATATAAGCTGTCAATGTAAACTTCTATAAATAGTTTAGATAGCTTGCTCTCATTATTACCAGATTTCGTTAATCTATGTAACGTGTCATACTTTACCACACACGCATCCTAACCAAAATAACAATACTTTGCAAGTGAAAGGTGATGTCGTTGAGCGAGGCCCTTTGGGGATGGGAAGAGGTTTATCACGTGACAAGCAGCCATTTCTGATTCTTTCTTATGTTTATCGAACTAAGATGCAAATGTCTCACTGTGTACCTTATCAACTCAGGGAGAGATAGAAAGAGAGAAAGCATAATGAATAAACGTGGTTTTGGGTTTGTTTGGGTTTTTTTTTATATTTCAGCTCCGACCTGCAGCATAGGTCAGCCTGACGTTGTCACGATACTTATCTGTCGAAAAACGATCAATGTGCAAAGGACTTGCTATAAATCGCATGTATTTTTTTAATATGTCACCCTTGATTTTAAAACTTAACCCAACGTCCTACAAATTGGTATTATGTATTAAAGGTATTATAAAAGCAAAAATAAAACTGCTTGGAATCTCGCAAAGAGTAGGATCGGTTTGAATCTCGTCTATTTTCGTGTCTGATCATGTGGAAAAAGTTAAATGTTTTATAGGATGCTGTGTTTAATAAGAGAAATTAACGGGACTCTTTCGTTTGTTTCAACGAAGTCTCGTCCTCCCCTGTCGTCACCTCGATCCCAGTGTCAGCTGATGCAATGATATGGTTGGACCTCTCATACCATCTTAATTGTTATCACTTATATATATATATCACTAATATAACTAACGACACACCACCAATCACTTGAGTTCAAATCCTAACAATGACCGACACTTCCTGTCCCTCGCTGACGTCACACAGCACGTCACAGGTTATCACCGCGGTTACAACCTTTACTACACCTTTAAGGTAGGAACCTTCACGGTCATTACAGCGGCATACCTGTGAGTGTACTCACTAGGGCTGCATACTTTCTAAGTGTATCCATTAGGGTTGCATACTTGTGAATATATTCATTTCAGCATACACATTTGCATACACTTGCTTTTTATGTTTCCGCTAGCTGCGACCTAAATTTTTCTGACTGGCTTCAGTACCTCGGTTGTCCTTTGGGGAAGAAAAAAAGTCGCAAATCACTTTCACAAAAGTCGATTTGAGTCCCGACATCTCACATCACAAAAAAGACTGAGAAAAGGATTAGTCGATCTCAGCTCCTCCAGACACCGGATCAGGATCACTGCTCAGTTTCTTATAGACCCACCAAAGTCGTAAAAAAAGAATCAAAGAAAAAGATTTGTGAACAGCTAACATCGTTACCTGGTGGAAACAGCTCTCATAAGCTGGGTTTTACCTGTGCCAGGTGTGTCTGTCGTTTTCTTGGTGAATGCATCCGACAGGATAGTGTGTGTTTTAAAAAAAATTATTATTGTTGGTTTTTCTTCTTAAAATCGGTTTTTCTTATCGCCCGTTCGGCTGTCTTTGTTTGCATTTGTGCCCCAGAACTGTGCTGCAATATGTTCAGAAAAAATGCTGAAAAGGTAGAAAGGGGGATTGAGGGATGGTAAGTTAAATTTGGAGGTGGACGTGCAAGACGTTGTTGACACATTTGTTTACCAAACCAGCACGCGCACATATATATATATCCACCCACGCAGGGAATGTGACATTTGTCAAGGGGGAGATAACTAACATCAAGTCGGGTCATGGCACTAACCACCCGATTAGTCTACCAGTGCTTTGTGCAGCCGGCTCCAGCTACACACACCCTGATGTTGATGCGCCTGGCGTTGAGCTCTTCAAAATGCATTTTCATTCTTCCGCATGTTGCCTGCACTCGCTTAACCTGACTTTGAGACATTTGTGTGGATCAGTGCTGTCCGGCTATGTGGCCGGTCAAGCTGTGCTCATCACAATAAACTCGCGTGTACCAATCGGGTCAGGAGAGGTATGGAACACGAACACGGTCTTCAGCACCTTGCTGACCACATGTGCCGCTGGCAAATGTGGCGGCGAAGGTGGAGGAGACCTGTTTTGAAAACACTCATGCTGTGAGGTGAAATTTGATGTTGTGATGTTAAATAACACCTTGATAATATCATGTTAAATAGAAGAAAATCGATGATGTGTCTAAAGTCAAAAGCTTTTTGAGATACCTGCAATCCTTCACTTGCCTCGGACAGAAGAAAGTTTGACGACAGCCAGGTAATAATCACTACAGCCAGGTATACATTCATTCATATTTAGTAATAATCATTACAGCCTGGTACATATTCTTTGACATTTAGTAACAATCACTACAGATGCATTAGTAAAATGTATGCATACAGATGGAGTCCATTGGAAGATCGTGCAGTAGAGGAAGGTCTACACACATTTGTTCGTGTTGGCTGATGCGTTAGTCAAACCAAAGAGAATCACATTTGGTCAAACATTTCTGTAGTAACTTGTACCAGTTTCAGACGAAAAGAGCCATATCAACGATATAATAACAAGCAAATGAAAGATCAGTGATATATAACCATGCATACAAGCTAACGAGATCAGAATGGTTCATAAAGAAACACGCTAATGAGATAAGCATAAACAAACACGCTAATGAGATAAACATAAACAAACATACATACGCTAATGAGATGCTGGTGTCGATCAATGGGATCCACCGCCGAACTCTCGTCACTCACGCATTACATGTTGGCGATGATAAGCCTGCGCTTCAACTTTGCATGACCCGCGTGTTTGCAGGCCTGATCAATGCTTGACCAGACATGCACCCGCATGACGCTTGCATCCCGACGTCAGCAGTTTGATAACGATGGCGCGAGACACGTGCAACAATTTCTACCCGCGACAGATGGCGCGCTTCATGTCGCGTCAGAATTCGGAACGTGAGCTTTGTTTGTGTTCACCAAGTCCTTTAATTTATGATGACAGCGCCCAGGCCTGGCAGACATTAAAGCAACTAAGACAGGGGTCGTTTTTGTTTGTTTGGTTGTTTTTTTTTTTTTGTTTTGTTTTTTTTAATTTTCCGCTTTGCTGTTAAAGTTGCCTGGAGACAGAGACAGAGCATAACGTGGTGGATGTAGTAGTGAAGGTCTCGGGTATTTTAGCGGTTTCTCTTTCTTGGAGCACAACACGCACCAGGGAAAATTGCAAGCTTGTGCGATGACGAGAAAGTTGTCAGGCATCAAGTGTCCGCAAAACGAGTTTGAAGACAAATCGTAACAACGATGTCGAGACAAAAATCCGATGATTTTAAATAGTCACTGAGGTTTTGGAATGAAGTATGGACAGCGCTACGTGAAAAATGCAGTTAAACGAGAGATATATGTAAACAAAGATTGACGACAACAAGATATATCGAGACAGGTAAACTTTTGATATTTAAAATAGTCGGAGAGTAAAAATATAACTATAAAACATCACTTGTAGCTTTATTCCACTTGATGTTTTAAATCTTATTTTAGCACAGGAATTAGTCCTTTCTCGAAGACATCTGACGTTTCCCTGCTCGAGAAAGAACACACGAACTATAATATCCCTGGACTGCTGGCAGACGATTTTCTTTTCCAAGTTAACTACTAAAACGAGGCACGATACAAGAAAGCTTCCGGTTTAGTTACATTCTTTGTTACAATGCGCCGAGACTAACAGCGGAACACTTAGCAAGTGGCTAAGCGTTGGTCTTGGCGGACAGACAGCAATCCATCTCTACACGTCCATGCAAGTGTTTTAGCGTCAGACGACTTTCAACAGAACTCATTAATGAGCGCAGTATGCTTTGTGAAACACCAGTTGAAAGTCACTTTCTACATTTCGTCTTCGGTTTTTGTTTCGTTGGTTGACAAAGCTCTTGATAAAGCTGTCATGATTTTCTTGTCATCTTGCATATGGCGCCTTAAGAAGCGAGGATTTTTTTTTATTTTGCTACGTGGCTACATCGATAATGCTGCTGTGACAGTCGCCAGCTGAGTTCAACAAGTACAAGCACCTGACTTGTATATTTGCAAGTGTTTATAAATGCCAAAGCAAATGACAGCGACAAGAGCTGTTTTTAACCCTTCAGTCGACTCATAATGTAAATCAATTAATTTACAGGACATGCTGTTTTTCAAAGCAAGATTTATTAATCCTATAATGTACTACCCAAGCGGTCACTTCCATCTCCACATTTCATGTCTTCTGCTTCCTGACGCAGCGTCTTTCCGAGGCAGATATAACACGAGGAATCTGATGAACAGACAAAAATAAATTAAACAGGCAGAGCAGGTTCCACAGCACCCCTTCTGACCATCCACTAGTGACTAGTCAGTAACTTGCCACCTTGAACGTCGCTTTTATAAGTTGCCGTCAAAAGGATCATGAAAATGGAAGTACGGCCACCGAAGGCATTGTTTTTAAACAACATTAAAGCACTTCAATTTGATACATGTAAACAGAAAGCATAGAATGTTGCAGTATTCAAAAATGGGAGATTTTTGCTGTTCATGAATAGCCATAAACTCCCTTCAAGTTCTTTATGTATATACATGGCATAACCTTCATGCCTACACAGTAGTTTTCAAATGCATGTGTGTAATAAACACTTTTTAAATTTTTTTACAAATTAATGGCATGAGACATTCGAAAAAATTTAAGTTACACAAAGTAAACTATTTCCAAACATGGTCATCTTCCTTTAATCATAAAGTTCGACTAGTGGACCACAGACGTTTTTTTAGATGCAACTGTCCACACTGACATAATATTTTTTCTGTTTAATGCAACCAGTATTTATTTTTTTGCAGTGGGCCCTGCACAAGATGAAACTTTGCATCCTATAAATAATAAAGTAATAGAATCAAAGCACTGTAGTTCACATAACAGTGTACATAATTCTTTTTGTGCATTCAGCAATGGCACACATGCTTCCAAACGATTAAGCAATGTAATCTGGCAGAGGTGCTGAACCTTTAACTAGAAGTACACAACTAGCAATCGCATAATGAGATGTCACAGGCAGTTTTTACCAAAGAGATTTGTGCAAGCGAAATTATTTATATTTGAGTTCTCAAAGTATTTTTTTTTCTTGCAGTTGGTGTGTTTGAAGTAATAGTATGTAAAGACCTTACCCAGTGACTCACTTTTTAAGGTCTTTAAATGGCAGTACATTCAGGTTTGGAACAAACATCAAAAACATCACATGCACACTCTCTCTCACACACACACCTGCATGGACACAATGACAACATTGTAAACCATGCAACTTGTTTATGACCTTTATTTTAACATGGCATGTACTATTTACAAAATGCATATTTGATAAGAAGAAATGAAGACATGGGTTTACGAAAACTGACATGATGTTCTGCTTCCAATCTGTATTCACTTCTTGGGTGGTGGTCTGCAAAATAAAAATTGCAAATTAAAATCAATCTAAATTCTTTAATTCATTATTAAATATTATTTATTTTGAAGAAAGCTTTTTTAAGGATCAATCAAAAGGAAAACATGGGACAGAGGGTGGAACTTTACACCACCAACACCAACAGTGATGCCACGGACAAGCAGCTTGCCCTGAAAATAAGTGTCATGAGCTGAAAAGCAATAGTACAGCTGATTCCAGATCTGAAATCAGGACAGACAGTCCACACCGTGTTGTGACTAATGCTTTTAACTAGCAACAGAATAATGACTCAATACGTTGCACACAGAGGACTACAAATGAACTGACAGTCATCCATTCAAGAAACATGAGCTTTAACAAATGGCATCACACCAGCATTAACTAAGAGCATGAATGAGAAAAAAAGAACTGAGAAGTGGCTGGAATAGTATGCATGATTCTAAAATAATAGTAATAAACATTTGATTTATTCAGTGCATAATCACGCTCACAAAGAGGCATGCTCTCAGTGCTTAAGAGACATGGACATATTACAAAATACAGCAGTAGAATGCAGAAGTAAAAAAAAAAAGCAAACATAAATGGCATAAAGAAGAATCAGGGAACAAGCAATAAGGATGGAGAGTGTCATAAATCTGCAGAGAAAGACAAACAGTTACATGTCTATCAAGGGTTATGTCTGCATTAACAATGAATCCATTAACATTAAGTTATAGGAGTGAAGTCTATAACAGACATATCACAGTCATGCTGGCTTAAAAACATTTGAAAAAAAAAGAAGAAAGAAACCTTTTCATGCTATAAACAAATCAACTCATGTGAAATCATCCTCTGCCACTGCTCACCTGTAAATGCCAACAACCACAGCATGGTCACGTTCATATGGTTCCAATGTTATCTGTTCAAGAGGCTTAATCTTCTCTGCTCTCAATTTGCTTACTTCCCCTGCAAATACTACTTCAGGTTCTGCTGTCGAGTCAATGCAGTTTGCCTGTAACAATCATCACAACAGTCTGTGTGCACTGTTCTCCACTAAAGCAACAAGGGGTGTGGGTGGTTGCTTGTAGCATGTGTTTACTGGGCCAGACTATTTCACCACTAGTTGTCTCTTCGTTGTTGATTACACATAAATGACAAATCAACTTACCAATCATGAAATAAGTTTACATAGAATGCAATTCTTCTGATCTAGATTACAAAAGCTTTATGGTTCTTGAATGATTGCTCCTTAGAGCAAAAGGTCTACAAATATTCAATAGGCATGAAGCATTTGTCATGGTCCAAGTGGAGATGCAAATTTTAACATAGCTGCAGCTGGAACCCCTTTTTATAGATCAATGTATTTTAGAAGTCCATAGTTTAATGAGTTTTCTTTCCAATTGTCATCCGCAATAAAAAGATGATGTTTATAACTGGTCTTAATTATGCATATCTGCTATGCAAAACAACAGAATTTCATCGCTGAGTTTTGCTGGAAAAGTAATTTCGGGACTCAATACAGCACTCGAGAAACTGACCTTGATGGAGATGACCACGTGACCTTCATTTTTCAGATACATATGTGCATTGATTGCCACGATTCTTGCCTGATCTGGTTGGGCAACATCAGCAAAAATGGTATCCACCATGCCTGCAAAATATTCAATAGACATTGAAAGCACATTGTATTTAAATATTACCAAATCCATTTGTTGTAATTATCATTTGATACACAAATCTATCAATCTTTTTTTTTTTTTTTTTTAAGAAACAGAAGAGGTAAGTAAAAAGATATTAGATTTACTCCTCATAACCCACCTCTTTCATTTTTTTGTTTATATCAAAACGTTTGTAATGTACCATGCACCAACAATCATCCGATATTTGTCATAAAGTACACACCAACAAGCATCCGATATTTGTGAGGGTGCCTTGCATCTTCAATAATAGGAATGATGTTTGGCCTTTTCTTAGCAACGTTCAGGAGATCCCGTCCACTTCTGTGTGAAAATTCAACTGCATACACAAGACCCTCCTAGAACAAAGAAAAAATGGTCTTGAAACTGTCCATCCACACCAAATACCTCCTAAGGATTCTCCTCTATAAATTAAAGATCCCCAAGATAACCCTAACACATCTCTTACGGTACAGCGAGTTCCCGCGATCCCCTGGTAACCATAGCGGCGAATGCATGCAAATGAAATTTCGACCGGTATTTTTAAAAAAAATACATTTAGTAACCTACAAGAAAAACAACTATCTGTTTTAAAGAGCATTTTAAATACATTTATGTGCTGTAAATTTTTAAAAATATACTTTTTGTTTTCTTGCAGCAAAATCAATTGAAAGACTGTAACTAAATAGGACAGAGAATTCACAAATCGGAAAATAGGTTAAAGTACAACATTAAGAATAAAATATTTATACAATATATACACATAAGTACAAAACAGACATATATTTCATTAGAATATAGATTAGAATTTAAATATTACTGACTTTTTTCTTCTCATTTTCAGTTGTTTAAGTACAAATCCATGTTGAATTGAGTTACTGACTTTGACATAGCACAAACTAAAATTTGCCTGCTTTCATTTTCAAATATAATGAAATACCTGACTGGCTGACTTTTGGGGGATATAACAGGAAGAAATCATAGTGGAGCAACTCCTAAAGGCTACAGTGATTTCTCCCTTATGTATTAATTCATTTATGCACAAAATTACAACCTCAGACTTCCACCATGGTTACAACATGTTGCACACCTGTGCATGGTGTGTTAACTAAGTCAAGCTGCAGGGTTGCTTTAAAAACCCTGTTTTTCTTATCTCATATTGATAATTAAAATGTACTAGCTCTAGAAAAAAGTGTAATGCCACAATGTTTACTGCCATGCCCATCTAGCTCCAGGTTGCAACAATATCCAATAGAATTTTTTTAAAATTCCACAATGCACAGATAAACCAAAAACATACAGATACACAAAAAATACTATATTAAACATCGCAAGAAAAAGGCTCCACATATACACAAAGCAAAATAGTCATCACCAGCAAAACAAGCCATATATATAACACACTTCACTGTAAACCTCCTATCAATACAACAAAACTGTCTCAAGCCCTAGTTTAAAAGCTAAACCCAACATACAACAAATAGCAAATTTACATTCATTGCACAAAAACCCAAAAACTACAACTTACTGGCCCGACAAGGTCAGAAACATGACTGACAGTGGTCCCTGAAGCAGCACCCAAATATAAGACTTTGGAGCCAGGTTTAATGTGGATGTTTTCAACGCCACCAATAACAGCTGCTGCCAGTTTTGAGCGGAATGGATTCCAAGCCCTGTATTCAACTTTCTGATCCCCATCCTGCAGCACAGACAATTCTAAAATTTAAGAGCAATGGTTGCTTGAAATGACACTAAAAAGTATACAAATATATGTGTATGTGTACACACACACCTTCGTGTATAGTGTTGCCCTAATACTTAGACATCACCCTCAACTCCCTCCCCCCAGGAAAAAAAAATGCATGTGAGTATAACCTACGTCACACTTGTGTTTTGAATAAATTTAATAATTATCATTTTTTAATAATTGTGTTTGTTTAAGCATTTGCTTTATGGGGTATATTTATCTAGCTCCACCCAAACTTTTCAATAAATAATACAATTTATGCAAATAACATTTTCATAGTTTCAGATTAGTGCAAGTCATGTTCCTTGGTTTCGAAATTTTATAGATATGGTAAATGTACAACAATGTGCAGTGACATCTGATTACTGTTAAAGTTGAAAAAAAAAAATTCCTATTTAAAGATGATAACTTCTACTTGCTGGTGACACAAAGCAGCAAACTCAGTTTTAGTTGAAGAGATGTTATGGGAATCGTGTGATGCAATCAGATATTCTTAAAGTATTCTCAGTATACTAACCTCCACGGTGATCCTTTTCTCGCCATAGACCGAATCACCAGGCACCAAATTTTTAGTTACAATGGCATCCTCTTTACCACGTGCAATAAACACACCTGAAAGTTATACTACATTTCAATCATCTGAATTGTGTGTATTTGTTACCAACAAATGCTCTAATGTCTTAAAACTGGTATTCAAAAGAAATAACCTCATCATTCTTACATGTGTAAGCATGCACACAAAACTATGCATTCTTTAGAAGCAAAAGTAGAAATGTTTCCAAATAATTGCTCCAAAGCAATTTAGACAAATGAACAAAATTATACAGATGCACAATACAAACACTTTTACCAAGCAATCAAAGAAAATAATAAATATTATTTCTAAGCAAGCGCTTAAGACTTGCCTGCAAACCTGTGAGGCTCCACCAATACTTTTCTCCCACCTGTCATTCCTCCTCTACCTGAAAAAAGCCCCACAAAATAAGTAAAATATTGGTAATAAATAAATGCACCGAAAAACTGTGACTTTTTCAAGGTACCAACAATAAACTGATTTTTTTTTTAAATCTGTAAACCTGTATACAGCTGCATTCTGTCATACATACATGTTCGAAAGCATACAGGTCACATGCAACCCACCTGTTCTTAAGTGCACATGCACCTGCTTATATAAAGTATACAAATACAGTTTTAGTAACTTACCACCTCTTCCTCTTCCTCTGCCTGTGGAAAAAAAAAACACTTAATAAAGATTCTTCTGTGAGGAAGTATATGCAAAACATGATAAGTGAAGAAAAGGCATCTAGAACATAGACCTATAACCAGCAGTTTATATGATAAAATTAGGAAGAGTATATTCCTAAAACACTCTAACGGGATTCGTTTATACAAAGTCTGATTAATTTTTGTCAGTGCTCATGTATTACTCCATAAGCAATAAAAAAAAGTTTAACAATTGCAAAAAATATAAAAGGAAACAGCTCTAAGCTGACTTATCTGTTTATGAATCTTCTGGAACCAAATGAACCATCTCAGAATTAAATAATTTGTTTGATATTTCTTACAGGAAAGTAAAAATAAAAACCCAACTAATATTAACACTAGTCATGCCCCTTCCAAAAAAAAAAACACAAAAAAAAAACAGCCAACAGTGTCAAAACTACAGAACCATTAGCCTAATGCAAAACCATGCTGAAGGTAATCCAGAATCGCATCAAGACCGCCAATAGTTCTTCATAGTAACATCATGCAACCATCTCTCTCACAACCAACACACCTCAATCAATGGCAGGTTAATATGAAACCTATGCGTATGTGATAGCAGACATCAAAAGAGAACTCCTGGATCTTACCAAAAGTAAAGTCTGTTTAAGTCCCTTGTAGAACCAATCCTGTTTTATGGATTTGAAATGTAAACTCTTCTTGTTGATACAGAGAAAAGAATCCAGGCATTTAAGAACAAGTGCCTGAAGGCTGCTCTAAATCTTGTACAGGGAGCATAAAACTAATGACTGTACAAGAGAAGAGGGAGGGATTTGCCAAGTGACATTACACTAAGCTAGGAATTTAACTTGACAAAACAGTCACCACACCAGGAACCACTACTGACAACAGTCAAGCAACAAAAGATTTGGCCTTGTGACCTGGCATGACACTCTGTTGAAGACTGTTCCTCAAGGTGTCTTAGGGGCAGGTTGATGTCATGTTGGATATAACTGGCTTTTAAATGTAAGGAAGTAGACTAATTGTCATATGCAGGACTTAAGCATCCCCAATGACCAGTACAAGTCAAGAGATTAATGATAAATAAAATTTCCCCAAGCATCTGACTTTTCAGCCAAACTCAATCACTACAGCTTAGATATCTGCACAAATCTGCCAAAAACTCGACTGAAAGAGGTAGATATTCTTTTTCAAACAAATTTAATTTTAAAAATTCCATCAGTCTATTGTAGTATATTTTAGTATATGAAGGTGTTTTACATTCTGTTTACAACCACCATTTTAAGCTAGGAATTTTTTTAAAAACTGCTTTCAAAAGAATTTATTATACTGAAAAACAAAACAGATACATACCAAAAAGACAGGATGTTAGATTTACTAATCCTGGCTACAAAGATTGTATCTTTTATTTTAAACTCTAACTAAATACACTCCATTATTGGAAATAAGATATATTTAGAAAAATATTGTTAATGGCAATTAACTTGCAAAAGACTGGCTTCAATATGACAAGCATGTAAAAGTCTTCATAAAGATGATGATATTCTTAAACTAAACTTCACAAGCTCATTTGTACTCTCAGCAGACTGCATGACAGTAGACAACCAAGTATTTTTTTTCAAGAAAAAGAAAATTACTGTAGAGGATAGAAAAACAGATATATGGACATGTTTTACATATTGATGTTAATCTATTTTACACTATCTGCAATTTGCTTTCTCATGTCTACAGATATTGGCCACTCACCCCCTCCTCGTCCACCTCGACCTCCTCTGTCGCCCCCACCTCTTCCACCCCTGAAGCCACCACGGCTTCCACCATCTCCAAATCCACCGCCGAATCCACCTCGACCTCCTCTGTCACCCCCACCTCTTCCACCCCTGAAGCCACCACGGCCACCTCTTCCTCCGGCTGGTGAGAAACCTGAAATATAATAATTAAAATAAATATTACATTACAGAGAATGCAGAAATAGTTCACAGTGTATAAGAGTAAGTCAAAAGTGAAAATATTATATTTACAATAACGAGCATTTTAATTATCATAGCAAAGGCACTAGAGGTTTGCTTAAGTAAGAGTTCATTGTTCATCACTTTTTCAAAGACTAAACACCAAAACAATGAAGGGGGAGTTTCCTCATTTCTTGTTCAGTTGCTGGTAAACTAAAGAGAAAGCAGGCTGATTTTGTTGTTACAAGCACTAGGTCCCCACGAGGCTGTTGTCTATCACCCCTGTTGTACACTGACAGCTACAGAAGTACAGAGAACAGCTTACTCATTAAGTTCTCTGATGACACTGCATTGTTAACTCTTTTGCAGGAACATAAGAAAGAGGATGTTATTCCTTAAATTTTTTACAGCGGTGCGATGAGAACTGTCTGGAGTTAAATGTAGACAAAATAAAAGAAGTAAATATAAAATTTAGGAGAATCAAAGAGAATTTTGTTGCTCACAGTGTGATACACAGTAAACCTGTTGAAAGTGTTAACTCTCTGAGGTACCTGGGAATTTTTTTTTGATTGCCAGCTCAAATGAAATTTAAACAACAAATACATTGTTAAACATGGCCAAAAAAAAATGTACCATCTTCGTAAGCTCAATAGTTTTTCAGTTAGTTAAGCAATCTTATGGCGCTTTTACCGGTTGTTTATTAGAGTCTTTTATCCTTTTCATTTGTATGCTGGTTTCTCTCTGCCATGATAAGAACAGTCTGAACAGTATTTTCCACATCTGTTCTAAGATAATTGGTGCCGGACAGAGGGATTTAGCGTTTTTTTTTTTTTTGTTTTGTTTTGCTATCAACAAACAGGAAAGCTTCGTATATTTGGTCTATACCTGAACATGTACTGACAAGAGAATTTGTATTACTAAGCTCAGGTAAACCCTATTCCATGCCAATATGCAAAAGTAACAGACACCTGAAATCATTTGTGCCATCTGCGGTCCAGCTGCTCAACTTCAGATGAAGTGTCAGTGGTGTGTTTGTGTGTGACGTAGATGCGCACATGATTATTTTTGATGAAAGTTGTTGTTTTATAGTATATATATATAAATTGCCTTCCTTTTTACATCTTATCGTTGCATCTTTCAGTGAACTTGTTCTACTTTTATTTTAACTTACTGTAACTCTTTTTTATATTGCCCACTGGGACCAAGAAAGTTGATCATTCTCATTGTCTTACGCAGCACATCAAAATAGGATGGTATTTTCAGACAGAGCAAAATCTTCAAGTAAATTTGTGCATAACTACAGTAAAAATCAGCAAAAAATATCAAGTCCACTTAACAAACGATGTTGATTTTGAAATAATTTTTTATGAGGGGGATCTGAATATAAAGAAACGGAAGTAATTGTATAAACTTACATAAACATTTCATACGTGGTATTCATGTACATGCTTCAATTGATCATGCTGGGAAAATGTTTGATTTTAAAAATGCATGCATAGGAACACATTTAAGCAAATTAAAAGCGTTATCTATCATAAAGGTAGCCATAAATGTTTAACCTGCCAGTTAAATTAAGTATTAAGCTTAATGCTTTCAATAAATTTTCGTGCTTTTAGAAATTGCCTATTTAACAGAAAAAAGAAATCTTTAAAAATCCCTACGTTCAAAAGAAAAAGTTTTACATTTAAGCTATACATGTACATCAATTTACTGGATATTGGAATGCTTTCTTTTAGCTATAATTTATATTCTGATGGTGACCTATTGATGTATAATCCTGGAAACAACCCAGTTTCCGCTTTTGAAAATGTGCTGCATAAAACAACGTGTTTTTATTATATTTAAATGAGCTGTGTTTCAGCACATCATAAACAAAAAAGTTGAGTAGCTACAATCTTTAAATTGGTACGACTGCAGCCCTACTACCATGAAGCCTAATCATCCCAGTCTTGCATTAGCTTTATTAACAAAATAATTAATGATAGTTTGCAGGATGTACTTGAAACATTTCTGATACATTAATCGATCGACAATCCGGCCGTAAATGACATACCTGGCCTTCCCATTCTTGTAAGCGTCCTTAAACCTTTCGAGCTTTCCACGTGCTGAACTCAAAATGAACACCACAGCTTCCGGTTACAAAAGAGTTATATCCCATTACATGTATGGTAGACTCAAACCTTAACTGTGTGGCTGATTTCTTGACGCGAGAAAGCATGAAAACCTTATATTTTATTTAAAATTAAATTTATGCAAGTTATTTTGGGGATTGAACTTTTTATATATGTGTCTTATATAAGCGCTGAATAATTTAAAATAAAGTACTTGTACTTTTTTGAAAACTTTGTTTCATGACTGGGGTACGATAATAGGAGACGCCGCTTGTCACCATGGCAGTGAGCGGATAAGGGTTCATATCTCGTCTCGGGGTTTTCTCTAGATACTCTAGGTTTCCTCCTCCCATCCCTCTTCCCAAAGTGCGAAATCACCTCAGGGTAGACGTACTTTCCTACTAAATAAATCAACCGATCACTTGATTATCGTTTAAGTCCGAATTTCAAGCAGATTACATCTTAACCATCAAAAGTGTAAAACAATTCTATAAAATTTGGATTGTTATCGAGAGTTTTTGAAGCTGTTCAATTTGGTGTAATATTATTTGATATTTGTCGGCAACTAGTTCCAATTTGAAGCTTCTGTAAAAAGTAACATATTTACGTTTAGCAGCTGATCGAACAATGTCGGATAAATACTTTTCCATCCGAATAATAGTCTATTGCAGTGATGCACAACCTACGGCCTGCGGGCCATACCATTTCGCGACGCGGTGCCATCCGGCCCGCGAAACTTTGCCCACACCGAAAAATACAAAAAAAGAAAAAAAAAAGGAAGAAGAAGTATTTATCCCCACGTACTCATCTTTTTTTCGATGGACGATAATTCAACTTGGTGTCTCTACGATGCAGCCGGACATTCAGAGGTTGGTTTCGGGAAAACAACTTTAAATATCCCACTAATTAGTACATAATTAATGGAAACTTGTTTCTAATAAAAAATATCCTCTATTTTTTTTCTTTTTGTATTTTTGCGCGAAGTGGCCCGCGACACGGCTGTCCGAAATGGATATGGCACCGCGTCGCGGCTGCCGGATATGGCCCGCAAGCCGAAAAAGGTTGGGCATCACTGGTCTATTGCATTCCCCATATGCATGTTAGACTCAGCGCGGATCAGGTTGAATAACAGCTAAACATTTGTACGCATGGGAGCCCATTTCTTACGACATAAACAAGTAGGCATTAATTTGGTATCAGAAAATGTAAAAGAGTTTATAGAACATCTAACAGTATTAGACCTTTTTAATAAACTGAATGTGATTTCGTGTTTATTCTGAGTGACATGCTTGGATGAGTTGAAGCATGACAAGGCAACATAGTCATAGTCATGATAATATTAACGAATGACAACGGAGCCTCGGAGCGAGATGCACGATGGGTCCCTGCCATGGGAAAGTAAGCATGAGAGAGAGAGAATGGCCACCGCCCTCACATAAAGCTGGTCCTGGGTCCTGTCTCAGTAACAAGTTGGTAGAATGACTGTGCTCCTTTCTTCGTGCCCGTTGTCAGGTGTGTAAGATCTTTTGGAGAGTATTTTTACACCTTGCACAGTCAGCTGCAACACTCCCAGTTTTAACTGTCAAGATTAAGTGTTCATGTTGATTTTATGAGAAAAACTTGCTTCCACCTAAAGGTGATTTCACCTTTACAGACGTCTTTATTCCAGTTTAGGGTGACTAGTGGTTCTGACAAATGTCAGTCTGCCATGCGTTTTTTTTAGGATGTAGCCATTCTTCATGCTGTGGACATGTCCTAGTCATTGTAGTTGGCATTGTCTAAGTAAACAAGCTGGAAAGGCTAGCATGAGACAGGCTTCGGCATTGGATACATCGTCATTGCAGAATATACCTAAAATTCGATGGATGTTTTTGCACATGATAGGAAGTTGGGAGTCTTCTCTCATTAAGCATGTGGTCCATGATTACTTTCCATATAGCAGTGTGTTGGTGACATAGGTATTATACACCATCTTTGTCTTCACCATTGGTTTTGGATTGTTTCACACACAAGTGATAAGATGGGCAAGTGTTGTAGCTGCCTTTTCAGCCCTGGTCGATTTTTGTATGTAGGAGGAGATTACTGCTGATGGGTGATCCAAGATAGTTATCAAAGGTAATGACCGACAAAGCATGTTCTCAGAACATTGGTCTTCTGTAGGCTGAGGGTCAACCCAAAAAGCAGTTCAAAATTGACTTAGATCTTGCTAGATGGTTATCACAAGTTCTGCATCATCTCTAACATTATGCCTGATTTCTGTCAACCTTTGTTTAGGCCCCAAGGCAGAAAAGGCAAAAATAAAAGTTTTGATCCATGGATAACTTAACAAAGCTAAGAAACTATAGCAAAATTTGTACATATATGCTTAATTTATGAAAGTGGTGTCATGTCTGAGTTAACATCGCCAACATTTTTCAGCCAAACCACATCATGACTTGCTGCCATCTACTGTGCTACATGATTATAGTTTAAGCTTGCATGTAAAATTGTCTGAATAACAGGTGCAGTCAGGAATTCATATTACAAAGGAAAACATAAGGTGGATAATTTAAATGCAGCTCCTATGCAAACTGTTAAATGTCTCACAAAGATGAGAACAAAAGCATATCTTTTTAGACAGCCTTCATAATCACACAGATACAACAAAATACGTAAAATCTTGAGCTGGCCATTTTAATTCAGGGAATCACAATTCAACAGATGTTACATTGTTAAGCAGCTTCTTAGGCAGAGTGTTATGCCACATGAAAGAAACAGCAATGTTGAAATACTTTAGGTATGGTATAACCACTTCCATCATATTTTTTAACCAATTTTGATGCAGACCATTGATGAACCTTTAGAAAACAATAAGGCTCTTATTTCAAAAAGAAAATTGATCCAAGAAAAAAGTTTTACAGTTCTTATCCTACATACCAAAGCTTGTGGCTTTACAAGATATATTACTGCATATAGCATATCAGTCTGCCAAAATGCATTTAAAATTTCTCATTATCTTGCACTAATGCTTTTCTACAAACTGCCAGTAACAATAGTTTGTTGCTAACACATTTCTTTTAAATCCAATCTGCTGGCAAAGACCTCTACAAATTTATTGTTTGCTCTTCACATAATGTGTGCAAGAAATTCCACCAGTTACCACTGCTTGCCTGCTCACAAAGCCCATGTTCTCTGGGCATTGGTTTTGAATTTGTGTAAAACAACTGCCAAATCCCTGGCCAGCTCATGGCAGATTTTTTAAGTTGGTAGCGCATGTAATGCAAATCAAGGATGCAAGACAATGGCCATTAACTCAGCAAGCATCCTGCGTTTATCAAATTTGAAACTTGCGAACATCTGGCTTTATTCAAGCCAAGTGGTAAGCTTATATTAACTAGATAGCAAAGTATGCCAAACTGCTTGCTATAAAGAATAGGCAGCCTTGGTTGTGAATATTTTTCATCACTTGTTAAACGTATATTAAATATTTTTTAGACAAAATCTACTGCAAAGTTTTATACAACCTCAAGCTGTTTATTTTTTGAAAGACTTTCACACTTTAGATATATTAGTCTACAGTACATGCTTACACCCCATTTTTGTAAATGGGCATGCAGATGGACTGTTTAAAATTGTAATGCCTTTAAACTTGATTTCACATGTTTATTAAGTATGAACCTCTATAAAATGATATTCCCTACCCCCATAGAACCAAAGCTATCCCTTCACCACCACAAAAGGCTGTCAATTATTTAAGCAGAACAAAGGCTAATACTGTAGTCTTTTCATGTTTCATGAAAGGAACTGATCCTTAACAACAGGATATGCTCATACACTTGCTTGCCGACTAGCTCGTCAGCCTATTGTCCAGATGCTTTAGGCACCAAACTATTTCCATCTACTGCAGAACATGCCCACTAAACGTAGTTCAGAGGGCTTTTGTACCCTTCCCTTGTGCTACGTAAGCCATGGAATTTGCACCAAGGGAACGAAAATTTAGTGACTTTAGATTTGTAAAGGAAGTCACAACGAAAATAACACAAAATTAGTTGCAATGGGCAGCCTGCCCAAGAACAAGTTTTCTAGGGCAGACAGGATTTCAGAAATTTAAAAAAAAAAAAAAGGGAGGAAAAAGTTTCTGTTGATTCAGGTATGATTTTGGGAGGTGGGGGAGATGGTGTTTTACTCAGAGCCAGCAACTAAGGCTATATCACCAAAGGCAGCCAGCTCTGTAAATGTATGGGTTTTGGTGAGGGCGGAAACAGATGTAAAAAGGAATGGGAAACTACAGCAATGAAAAGGTTTAGGCTTATAATGAAGGTGTGATGAGACTCCGTCATTAGGCAGAAAAAAAATTCTTTGTTAGATTTTATGGCCTGGACAGCAAGTCTTAAAAAACTGCTGAAGTGATGATTAAGGATGAGCTTCAGCAGGAAAAACAAAACCACCAAAGCAAATCATATGTAAGTCTGCATGAAAGTATTTTTTGAGTTGAAGGAACTGCAATGATGCAATCAGTAAGTTCTGATTTAACAGAAACCCCCATTGTGTTGGATTTCATTTTTTAGACAGCTCCATAAAAAGTCAAGTCTAAATTTTGTCACGCTTACTATTAAGGCCTTCAACACATTGAAGTAAATTTTCTCATTAAAAACAAACTGGCAGAAGGGGGAAGAAAACAACTGAACATTTGTGGTTTATATCAAGTTTGTTATTTTTTCCCCAAAAAATATGCTAAAGCCTGTTTTAACCTTTAAAATAAAGTTTTATAATGCTGACATCTCCCGCCAAAAAAATTGTGTTTACAAGATTGAGCATGAAGTTTTCAAGAACATGAACATTTTCAGCTTGACTCTCTGTTGCCATACTTCTACAGAGCAGCCACAAATTGTCAGTATTCTACCTTTGATGCCTCATCTGCCAAGCTTTATTTCTAGAACTTCAAAATGTGGGGGAAAAAAAAAACAATTCAGGTTTCTATGCCACACAATCAACGAGGTTTCAACACCTTCCTGCAAATTATTTAAAACTTGCCAAGATAGAATGATAGCTCTTTTGTGGAATTGTAGTTGTGCTTGTTTCTCCTATGATTTAAAACAATTTTTAATAAAGGCAATCATAGCAATTTTGAAAAAAGCAACCAGATCATCTATGATCAGTTCAGAAATTTCATCTCTATAAGGAAACAAAAGGAGTGGTTGATCACACATTTAACGAAAAATGAAATTTCATCTCTAATGCATGTTTTCATGCATTAAGAAATACACTAGTCCACTTAACAATGTGACAAATTAAGAAATCACAGTCTAATTGTTGTAGGTGCTTCGTCATGCTGTTAAATCAGAAGCTTAAGATGAAACAATCCAGCATAAGGCCAATAAATAAATGTTAGGTTGTGAATGTTTTCATGTTAAATAGTATGAAGCATAGCCAACTGCAAATTTGTAAGGCATTTTAAGCCTTGTGCTTCAAAAGAATCCATAGACCTATTTTTATAACAAAACCCTTTAGTGACTGTCAAGACATCATTCCCCTCTATAATCAAATTCACACTGCTGCTATTCACCATTTCGCTGCATATACTCTTTGGAGTTCAAAAAGCAGCAACGGTCAAACCACATACCAATGTCTAGCCAGAGGTCTATGTTATATTTTCATGAAGCCATTTAACCTGCAATAATGGTATTGATTCTGGTGCTACAAAACGCATTAATGAGCTGAAGAAGCAAGGGCCTTTTCCACAAATGTTTTTAGAAACGGTGGAATGATTCATCAGAAGTTAACAAAAAAAATTGTTCACTTTAGACCCAACTCCCCCACCCACTTCCTTCTTTCCTTTTTTCCTCTAACATGTACTGCCCATTCCCCCTCCCACTTCAATGTGGAAAGGTCAGTAGGTCAAATGCAAGCTTACTGTCCTACAGAGACCCAATAATGGGACACAATGTGCGAAAAAAAAAAAATATAAAATGTTACCTAACAAATACACATACTAGAATCATTTTGTTCACACCCCAGCTGTACATATGTGGAAACTGGGTACAGTTGACATCTTCCCTTCATATCATCCAAAAAAAAAAACAAAATTCCACCACATACTTTTCCCAAGCAGGTCAGATTAATAATTGAAATACAAAATACTGCTTGGACTTTACCCCAGACACAACTATCATGCCTCTCAGATGTGGAGATCTTAGCACACACCAGACTACACCCTTGCAAGCAAAACTGCAATAAGGAAATGAGATCAAATCACACCTATAAACACTCACCAAACGTTCTACTTCAACCAGTGCATCCTATCATATGTTGAGTTCACACTTTTTAAGACACTCTGTCACATACAGTTATTAAAAAAAAAAAAATGCATCTTCATCAAAGTGTGCAAACATGCTGATGCAGTCTTGTTTTTGACATGCCAAATTTTCAACAGACTGCTTTCAGATTACACTACATTCTTAAGAAATACAAATAATTCACATGCAAAACCATTCAGTCATTTTTAAAATTGTAGCACCAAGTCTTTTTCATGTTTTTAAACAAGTGACAACAAAGCAGTAAGAAGAATTAAGCCCAAAAGACATCAGGGTCAGTGGAGTGGAGGAATGTTTATGCCCCAGATTCTCACCACCATGAGCTTATCTACACAAATGTTTACCATTTTCTGCTCATTCAAGCAATGTTTGCAATGTGTACTGACTGGCTCATTCTCTCATGACTGAAAGACTAGAATGACTGGCTGCCTCAGAATGTGAAAACTGCAATTTATCTGCAATAAATCACTTTTCTCCAGCTTCAACTGCTTGATATTATTTTGTAGCCCTAACATACATCAAATAATCTCATGCAGACCATTAACAAATCATGTTGGTGCATATTAGCATGTCTACCAACACACATAAGCAAGTCATGCTTAGATGGCCAATATGCACACACACACACTAACATGTACGCACGCACACACTCGAAAATAATGTGTTAATGTGAAATGTATACACAAGTGATATTGTCAGATGAATCTCTAGATGTTAACAGAAACTACCTAGCTGTTGCTATCTAAGATTTCACATGACGTTTGCATACAATAACAATCCTCTGACATATATGGGCACTTATGTATAGAAAGATGCAAGCACTTATAACCCAATCATGGATTGTGACCAAAGAGAAGTCACAACATTACAGCTGTTCCAAGTATTTTATGTCCTGCAAGGATTTTACTTGCTCAAACCAATCACTCACGAGCTCTTCTGCACAAGCACTGGCATTTCCCTTTTTCTCTTAGCTCAAAATTACACACAAAGCATATACACAGAATGTGTGCCTCATTCAATGTCAATAACCACAATTCTCAGATGACACCCACTAGTTAAAACATCCACTGACAAAATTATATGCAAAACACAACCTTTTGTGTAAGGTCAAAATAAATATCAATATCCATGCATCCAATTCCTAACTTTGTTTTTAACTCTGGACTGCACAATCATGTAAAATGTGCCTTGAAACAACACTTTTTTCCCCCCAACTAGGAGATGAGACCAGTAAGGAGGGGGCAAAAGTATGCAGACTAACCAATCCAGAACTGTTTCATCTATGATTTCCCTAAATTTCAGACTTTTTTGGGGGGGATGTGATTTTAACAAAAACAAAAATGAAAAAGCATAAACATCACTAATTCTCCAATCTACATCTAGCAAAGAGTTTCCACTACTATTCACAATGCACCTAGTTTTATAGATTTTTAAAATTCTAGCTGCTTCCAGTGATTGTGTTTTTAGACACCATATTGAGTAGGACCAAATTTAAAGTTAACATAACCAATTTCTTTTGCAACTTCCCACACTTAAAATTAATGTGCCATCATTTTAATGTTCTATTAAAATCCATCAATGATTTAAATATCTAAACACTGATGCCATGTTGTTTAAGTTTTCCCTACTCTAGATCATTAGCGCCCATTTGCAATCAAGTTTAAGCTGGTGCAGGGTAGTTGTTAGATTATTATGGTAAGGTTATCCAATCATATCCAGACAGAACAGGAGCAACAGCTCTCTACTGCCCGCATCCTTTTTTTCTTCTCTGTCTTGTGATACTCTAATGCCATCCTGAAGTATCATTATGATGAGGTCAGAAACTGTTGCTACTGAACAAAAAATAGTAACAGCACACTGTAGTTTCCCCATGTTCTCGATGCCTTTTTCACTTTTGTAATTATGAGAATTATTTCCAGAAATCCAGCACATAAAAGTAGGCATTAACAGTTTTTAAAGTTTCTTCAATGGTGGCCTTTTCCCTTTTCCACAGAAATGAAACTGTCAATGATGCCAACTTGTCTGCAAAGGATTAATCTGACAGCATCAAGCAGATAATAATTTTTAAGTACACATGCTACATTAATTAAGAGTCATCTTTGTTATAAAGTAGCCTAAAGAATCTTCAAAGCACTTATGTCCCCATACATTAGTCATCAAAAGTATTCTCTGACTTACTACTGACTCTTCTGCACAATCTCGGCTGCTCACATACTCAGCTCCTCTCAACAGCCAGTATATACTTCAAACCAGTATCTCACTGAACTACTTAAAACCTTTCCCCCCAAAATTGCACCCAGTGTAAACAGTGATTTGCCTTTTTAATTTTCTAAGGGTCTTTTGTAACTGATACTTCTCCCTCAAGAAGCCTACACTATTTGCTAAATGACAAAACCTAAAAGTGGGCTAATAAGGAATATCTAGCAATAATGCATAAGCAACATAAAAAGGCATATACACTTCATCTATCTAGTAATTTTAGTAAACTTTTTTAGTCTTATTCCTCCTACTACAGAAAATGATTGGGCAAGTGTAAAAGTTGTTGGCAAAAGAGCTGGGAAAGGTAAAGATTAAAGCAAATATGCACGATGTAGAACTACATAAAGAAAAGCTTAAAAACCTAAAAGTTGCCATTCAACACCTTCACAATTCCAGGCAGCTCTGAAATATGAACTTTGGGATATGTGACTTTACCTCTAATAGAAAGAACATCTATTGACCATGCGCTACAAACATAGGCTTCTGACTTGGTTCAGTTTGTCACACTAGCTGCAGCCTTTGATCTCTACTACTGATGCAACAAAAACAATAATTTCTAGTAAAATCCATTGGTTCATGGTTAAAATGGTATGTGCACAGAATCTCTGTCTTTATCCATACTTCACAGAAGCTCTTATTTAGATCTAGTTGCCAAAGATAAACTGTCTTAGCACATGGTCAATAAACTTTCCTACAAAAATCAAAGATGCCTTTAAGCATTTTCACAAGTCATATCAGTAGATGCATATGCAAATATGTACTTAAACAACCATGCCTTGCCTAAGGTCCAATAAATGACAAGAATATAAGATTGTGATTAGGTCCCGCTTTTCTAGTTTTTGTCTCAATTCATACTTTCTGAACTGGATGCAGTTTCAGCACAAATGTGATATCTGTGATAAAGTTAGTGGAAAGCCCTAATCCTCTAAAACCTAGGATTTAGAAAAATAGTTCTGTCAAGCAACGCCAAGGGCACTGTATGCCACAGCAGTTAGCTAAAATACGTATGTCCACTGCCAGACATAAGCTAGTGACACACTGTGCCCAGGACATAGAGGTCACAGGTGAAATAGACTTCTTAACACAAATGATTAAAATGACAAAAGTACTGTGGCTCTGGGAAAAAAGTATCCAATACTATATTCTTTTAAGCTGAAATTCCGCAACTTAATGAAAATATTCCAACTTAAAATACCAGTTATAGCATGAACTTCAATTCAAAACGTTGATAAGATTACAGTGCAAGTCCACATGCAGAATTCCTTGCATCTATGTCCCATCTTCAAATGCACAGCCACATGATAAAGCCTGCATGTCCAGTGTTTGTTCAAACATCTAGTGTTTCATACAGAGCTAATACACACCTCTTCTGTATGAGCAGGACAAAACGTGGACATAAATGCTGTTGCACACAGTCACAACTCAGTCTAAATGAAGTCTCTGATGAATGTTTATGATCATGAGCAGTTCAATGTTTGAGCTGCTGTGTGCACAAACCATCACTTCGACATAGAAACAGTTTATGTTGCACACTCACTCTTGCATCTTGCTGCCATATTAAGTGCCATGCAGTAGTGACACAGATGAGTACATTTAAAGTGCACAGCCCAGCTTTGCAGCAAACGAGCAGCACTCTCTAATTCTTTCATACAAAAATACAATCTTATCATCAAAATTGCAACAAGCAGAAATGTACCCCAAACCACTTCCTGCTTGATATGAAGTAACCAAGATTATAGCGATGACATATGCATATCCTCCACCCTGCCACAACACATCCATGCACATCATCCTGGCTCCTGTACTTTGCTTTTATGAAGAACTGCTGGCTGAATAATCATTGTTTATCGATGAGCCATTGGTTCAAACCAAATTGCGATGTCATGTTCCTCAGTTTTCCATGTTGGAAATGAAACAAATCCATAATTATTTCACGCAAACTGAATTCACATTTGACGTAAGAAAGTTTCCACAATCGTATCTTTATATTTGCTTTCAAGCTAAGCACATGCAACAAACTTCAAGGGGATAACCCATGTCTTGCCAAGGCATTATCATTAAACGATGAAATGTTCTGCAGCAAAACAATTGTTGCCCATTCTCAAATGAAGATGAATTAGAAGTTTGTGGTACATTCCTTCAGCATCAGCTGGATGGGGTAGGAAGGGTAGGGGTAGGGTATAATCTATGTACAGTTATTTATAAGCAATATACATTTTGGCAGGATCGAAGGAAAACTCCGAGACCAGTTTGCCTTTAGTTCTATTTACATACATTACCATTATTCTCCCACAAATTTAAGGGAAAATGAAGTCTAAACAGCAGTGTTAATCTCGCACTGATAGGCTAGATTTTCTGTCCCAATTTCTGTATGCCCTGGTGTACCTTCTAACTAAAAACTGCTTAAGAACACAGCTATCCTGAAAGCAGTTCACTCACACCATTTTTTTTTAAATTATAGACCCAATGAATTCCTTCCTACAATCAACAGGCTACCAAGACCAACACAAAAAAAAAAAACCCTTGACATGCTGTCCTTTTATCACTTCCAATGAAATTTCAGTCATCCCATTCATTCCAATGGGAAAGCAAACATGCTGAATGCAAGTTATATCAAATCTCGTGATGGTCCACACACTCCAAACCAGATGCACACATGTATCTCTATTAACTTTGGCCCTGGTCATCAGAAACAGGGAGGCACTATTGCATGCATTACAAAAGGTCAGGAAAGAGAAGTTACTGCATTGCCAACTGCAGCATAACTACCTGTAAACAGACGAAACTTTTAAAAAGTATGCCAGACATCTGAAATCCAGTAAATGATGGCATGTAACTTGCTTGCATTCCTGGCCTTAAGATTTTTAAATGAATCAGACCCTTCCTTCTTGCACTCATACACACACAAATAGTTTACCTGTGATCCAACCGTAAAACCATCAGAGGAAGAAGCACATTTTTTTTTTTAACTACTTTCCTCACATAAAAGGGTCTGAAATACAGTTAACTGTCACATTTATCCTGCAATGGCCTTGAAAAACTACTCTGCCATTCTTTAGATATTCATCTAGTGAAACCTTGACAAACCATAATCTTTCTTTGGTTTGCAGAGCTGTACCACTGGAGTTTACACTGCTAAGCACTGAACAGCTCCAAGACTGTGTGATTATTATTGTTACCCACCTTTTGTCCCTGCAATGTGGAAAATGATCAACTGCTTAGAGTTTGTGACCAACGTGCTCACAGTTGGCTTATTTGTGGTGAAATGCTAATTGTCTGGTTCCCAAGAAAAATACTTCAAATCACTCAAGATGCCAATGACAGAATCAAGAAAATCTTCCTTGTTTTCGTTTAACCACAAGACATTATGGCACATACTGCCCACTGCTTTTGTCTTCATTCGATGCACAACACTGTCCCTTAAAGGCATTAGAAGCATGTGCACAAGTGATCTGTCTCACCACATTGTCTCCATGTCTAAATAGTTTATTTGAAATGACTGTGGAAACACTTGCACAAAAAAAGGGGTTACAGCTGGGGAAAACAGATACTGAGAAGGTTGGGAGTCCTCGCACATCTTTAATACGAGGAAAATAGCTGATTCTGGCTCCTGCTGTTATGTTACAAGAATAATTTACCGATTCCCCTTTGATGAATTAAGAAGCACAAGCATCTCCTGCCTCATCTTACATGTCAGCAAAACACATTCTTGTCTGAAGACACCCAAGCGGAACTGGCACACAAAGAAACATAACACTTAGGCATCGTCTTGTGCATCCTTTGGAATCTGGAACTCGGCAACATATAGTGATTTGTCAATGGTTTTAGGTATTGGTTTTATTTCTGTGCAGAGTTCTTGCTCTATCTTATGAAGGGCAAACCTGTGAACACAAAAGAAATTAAAGAATGATGTTAGATTTGAAGCTGTTACTTCACTGTAAAATCTTCATATCAAAAAATTAAATGACTTCTCTGGTTTTAATATATTTCCCCTTCCTTCAGATCTTACCACAGTGGTATAATAAAAGACACCTCAAGATAATAGATTTTTTTTCTCTTTCCAACAGTATATTACCTGTCATCAAAAGTAATAAGGTTGATGGCCACACCAAGATGACCATATCGGCCAGAGCGACCAATTCTGTGCAAATATGTTTCAGCATGCCTAGGGAAGTCAAAATTAATCACAACATTCACTGCTTGAATGTCGATACCTCGAGTGAAGAGATCTGTTCAGACAAACAAAAAATATTACACTAATGATCCTATTTTGAGGCCAAACTACTACTGGAAACACGAAAGTTAATAAAGAATTGTTTCGTTAGGTACAGAGTAAATTTCAACATCAAATAGCATTACAATCTATTGCACCTACATTGAAAATTATACCGATTGCATGCAAATATACCAAAATAATTCAGACAGTTCAGTTAGTAACAGATTACTACTTGTCTTTTAAACATAAGCAAACAAGGTCTACCAATTGGTTATCAACAGAATATTTGGGTAAATAGGTGCAGGATGAAGACAGACCCTTTACAAATATACTGCACTAAAGTAACTGATAGTGCATATCCCTAGCCACCGTTTGCAAGGAACAAATACAATATAGCATTCATCACTAAAATGCTTGCTCAAAAATGTAATGTGCAGCAAGATATCTACACTAAGAACATAAAAGAAGCTGCATGATTAAACTGATTTTTTTTTTATTATTTATAGGCATGATATAAGGCATCATGTCAAACTTTGAAAGTTATGCACAAAACACAATGCACCATATCTTCAAGAAGTGGGGAAAAAATGCAAAAAATGTATCAAAAACTTGTTTTGATTGGATGCCTGTACCTGAGCAGACAAGATTGCGGCAAAGGCCTTGTCTGAAATCATGAAACACGCGGTTGCGATGCTGCTGGTTCATTTTGGCATGTATGTAGTAGCAGGAGTAACCAAGTTCTGTGATTTTCTTAGCAAGCAACTCAACACGCTGTGTAGAGTTGCAAAATATAATAGACTGGTTTATCTGCAATAAAACAAAAACAAAATACTTTTCAAAGTAAAAAAGACAAAATTAAGTATCTTACATATTTTGGAAAAAACTAGAAAAATACAAAGTGAGTCAAAATTGGTAAAAAAATCTCAATCATGAAAAATTTTTAATTTGTAAAATATGTACTGGCTTAAGATAAACTGGCCTCTGTATTTTGGCATGTTATCTTTCAACTGCTGGCTAAAGCCATTTACATGCAAAAAAGCTAAAATGCCTTTTGACAGTCATTCAGGCAAAACTAAGTAACCGGTTAAAAAAAAAGTCTATAGGAACAACGATGATGATGGTAGCTCATATAAGAATTATTTAAGGATGTTTTCTGCATCATGCACTGCACATAGGGTCATACTTATAACTGGCTTTGGACTGTGATTATCTTGGCAACAACTCTACAACAGACTTCAATGCATAGATCACAAGGAGTCAAAAGCTAAAATTGCAGATAAAGGTGATTTGCATTTCTTTACCAGGACGACTTCTCTACTATGGGTGTGATATTTCCTTTATCCTCTGCAGTGGAAGCTACTTACCACCGAATGATAAAATATAATAATCGTTCAAGCAATCAAAGATAGATCCAGCTATGCTGTCAGAAAACACCCACGTTCAACAAGATCTTACCTGTAGTTTGGAAAAAAGTGTGTTTAGGCAGTGGACCTTCTGTTTCTCTTGGACAAAAGCATAGTACTGTGTGACACCTTTGAGAGTAAGCTCTTCCATCAGATTAATCTCATATGGATTGTTGAGATGTTTTCTCTGAGAGAAAATAAAGAAATATTAGGGAAGTTTACACACTTGACAGATCTAGGTAGGAGTAAAAACATGCTGTTTTAACACATCAAAGCAACATACCATGATACTGCCTTTCTATATCATTGTTTTATATGTTTGAATACATAAATCGGTAATCGCCACAGAAATAAAAATGGCCACTCAAGGGTGAGTCACTTTCTAAATATGTTCTATTCACGCTACAAAGTTAAAAAATTTGGTGTGCACTCAAGCTTTTTACCAAGGAAATTTCAACAATTTCCACACAAAAAGTATTAGTCAACATATTCCTTCAAAAAAATTAATGCAGAATGGGAATATTTTGAGCCAAAATCACACAAATTTTTATCAATGACATAATTGCTTTCTCGTGTGTAAAAAAAAAATGGTTGAAATGGTTGTTTGAACGATAATTTTATTAAATATCTGCTAAAAACCTCTAAAACATGAACAAATTTACAGCAATATATGAATTTTGAATGAAACTGAAAGACTGTCCCATTGTGACAACCGTTGTATTTGACATATTTTTTTCAACTATAATTATGGACACTTCATGCCACACACTTTTTTTTTACAAATATAGCACATACACAAAAAATAGTGAATTTTACGACCGATAATTTATTTTACCAGTTGAACTTTCTTCACAGAGTTATATGCAAAACGAGATAGGCTTGTGTCCGGCCAATCTTTTTTTTATATCTTCTATTATATAAGATTTTTCTTTGCTACTTCTCTCCCTTTATTGCCTGCTTTAATTAATGGCCTTTGGTATTAACTATACCATGCTGAAAGGTTAATTCAGGAGCATGCTACTCTCTGTTGGCCATAAATACTTTTTTAATTCAATTCTGCTCATTGTCTGATGCTTTCCTTTACTTTAAGCACTAGGAAATTTCTTAGATCTCCTGAAGACCGTATGATACGAATATTTTTACATACATATTAAAAACAAAACAGTCATGAACAGAACCAAAACAGGCCATAATTGCTTCAAAGCAGCATATGAAGTGATGTTTTCCCCTTTATTTTACCCCGAAGCATCACATGTAAGCATACTAACCCTCATACAGGTTTTAAGGACTGAACTTTAGTAAAAGACAACAAAAATATCTAGCAGCAGCAATATCACTGATGTTTGTTCTCTGTGGACACAAGCAAAGAGTTTTCTGCATTTTTATTTATGGACTTCATGCTGTTTTTATTGCTATTTCGTTAAGTTCGTTATCTTCTTCTATTTATTTATACATGCCAACATGTAATCCTTAAATTCTTCACACAATTTCACAAATTTATAGTAAACCCTCCTTGCTAAAATCTACCTAAATCAGGTCACGATTTTAAGGGTTTGCTTTCATTCCACACACCACGATGTCCTATAAATTGAAGTATGTAAATGTTCAAAAAGTAAAGCTCTAAAACCTATGTTTTCTTTGTTGTTTTTTCTTCGTCATGCTACTAATTGTTACACTTTGTTAAAATTTATAGAAAAACCAACTCTTTGGACAAAAGCAACTGAACAATATGCAAGTATTTTTTTACATGATTTATGCAAAAGAAAAATAAAGTGTTGCAATAGAGCACAAGCAGCCTGTCCAAAAAAAAATTATTTTTATTCAACTTTGGCAAAAGGTTGTTAAGCACGATCGACTAATGTGCACTGGTAAACAAAGACAATGATCAGATGCCAGTCATTTTACCCCAAACCACATCAACCTCCTGCCTGAATTTTATCAACCCCACAATGACCAATATCATCACATGAAAGTCTCAATTTAAGGTTGACAATCACCCCAGGTTTCAAAACAAGAAAAACTGCGCAACGATGATGTAGCTTTTGTTCAAATAAACACAATTTACCATGAACTGTTCCACAGAAAGAGGGAAGGTTGCAGAGTATAGCATGATTTGTCTTTCAGAAGGTAGGTGGCTAATGATGCTGTCTAGCATGCCCTTAAAATCTTGAGACAGCAATTTGTCTGCCTGAAAATATCAAGTGAAAATTTTGTCAGCTGAACAGCATATAAATTCTTACAATTACAAGATAACCTAAAATCCTTTTGGAAACAAGATAAAATGCTTTTAAAAGTTGCAGATCTGCTCAATACTAGGAACATGTTAATAAAAATAAAAAAAAACCAATGACATTTTTAATAGTTTTGTTTTGCTATCTTTTCAGCACAGCGACTTTGACCGTGTTCTAACCACAAGTGTGCATAACATGCGTCTGTATTTACTTGGTGTTTGAGTAGGTGCGTGTTGTAGAAGTCTGCCACATCTGTAATATACGGATATTGGCGCATGGCTGTCGGTTATTCTGTTTATATCATTTCTGTAAAGCGTTCTGAGCATATTGTTGAAAAAGTGCCAACAACCTGTATTGAATGTATGCACAAACAGGCAGCTAGTGCAGAGAATAAAGGAGAGGAGTGATGCGGTCCTATTTCTTTCCCCTGACATTCTAAAGTTTGTGAATGAAATATGGGATAAAGCCCAAAAGCAAGAAATATCAATAATCAAACCGAGATAAAATAAACAGGCAAACAAGATTTACAGCAGTTTGTCAAGAGAGAATGTAGCAGAGGGCACTAATTTTAAATCAATTTATAATATGCAAACAGCTGAAACTTAAGGGTCATACAGTGGTAATGACAAAGCCAAAACTCCTAACACATGAGGTAAAAGTCCCACCAATACCCACATCTGGAAAGCTGGATAGTTATAGATCAATTGTCTTTTTATCCAGAAAAAACTTGTGTTATGGTCATTTAGCTCTGATTTCCAATATATAATTTTGTTTTAACATCAGTACACAATCCTTCACAGTGACCTCCACAGCAGGCGGTGTGAGACAACACAGCTGTGTCATCTGCATAGTTCAAGTTTCAGTTTCAGTTAACGGCATAATAAAAATTCATGCAATATTTTGCACATAACCAAAAGGCTCAATACTGATACTTTTGTAAGACTATTAACCTATTACCTACACAAATTTTTGGTTTTACCCACAAACATTTTAAGGTAGAGAGATCCTTAAGAAAATACTGGTTCAAGAGTGACATGGTCGAACTTACGACACCTAATTTTGATGCTGTAACATAAGGTTTAAGTGTATTTTGGTTAAAAAGTACACGTTCTGATGCTAAATAAATTCACTGTTCACACAAATCCTCACCAGTTTGCTTTCAAAACCTCAAAGAATTAATGGTTCCCAAGCTAAAAAGTTATACAAACCTATGATCTGGGCATAGTAGATTTGACTTTTTTTTTTTTTTTTTGTCATCTGCGAGATGTTATAAGCATCTTAAAACTTGAATTTCTCCTACTGATGTTTTTGACTGCTGATGCTTGAATGCGAAAACACAAATCTCAAGATAGGCTTGTGCTATAGCATTAAAATTGTCCTCTTTAATTTAGAAATACTAGTATAAACAAACATTACCTGAAGGGGGGGAAAAAAATTGTACATTTGCTAAGTTCAAAGGTGTGTACCATATTTGATTGCTTATATCTCTTAAACCTCAAGAAATGCTTGTACATTTTTTTATGTTGATTAAAGTCACAATTTCCACTGAATATGCAAAAACAATTTTTATGTGTCAATTACATAGTTTAACAGTCTATAACAACAACTAAAAAACTCTTTAAGATATTCTAAGCAGTATCCTCCTAAACTTAAAAGTATATAAGGCTTTCAGTTTTATCTAATTTTTGAGTATAGTAAAAGGCAAAGTGTTTGTAAGCTATCAGATTTTTAAAAAAACCTGCAAAGTCTGCACCAGCAAACTTCTAGATGACTAACAAATTAGCACAAAACAGCACGTGTTCTTACCTCATCCAGGACCAAAATAGCGCAGTGGTCTGTTTTTACCAAGTTTTTATTCATTAGGTCAAGAATACGCCCAGGTGTTGCAATTATTACATGCACTGAAAGAGGGAATGAATCCTTGACATTCATGAAATACTGTCTTATTTCTCCGTCATAACATGGTGAAATACACCAACCCCAATTCACCCAGTACTTCATGCATCATTCATACCTATGTTTCCATAGATGTTCCAAAATGAAAGAATATTTAAACAAACAGTATATTACTTTATGTTGGTCATGGTTTAATGTAGATGATTTATCAATTAAACTTTACCTTATTTTATAAAAGTTACACAAATATAGAGTTATATCAGTATTACCAGCCCATTGGTGTGGCACAAACACATATTAAAATTTTGACCCCAAACAGATGCTAAGAAACTTAGCACCAAGCATAATCTGACAAAATATTCTGCTCTTAGCAAAGCAGTAAAATACTGATCTGCTTGCAACATTCGTATGTGTGGAATGATTTTACTGCCTTAACAGTTACAACTGAAATAGTTTCAAACTTTTTTTTTTTGGCCAAACAATTCATAAATCTATACTTGCAAGCTAGCCAAGCTCCCTCCCCCAATGTCATCACTGCTATCATACCTGGTTCATACAGCCGCATAATGTCATCTTTCAGGTTTGTGCCACCTGTTGTCACCATGCATTTAAGGCCTAAATGTCTACTGAGCTCGATACATATCTGACTTGTCTGCAATGCCAACTCTCTGGTGGGAACGATGATAAGTGCTGTTTAGAAACAAAAAATTAATATCTTTTGCAATTTATGCAATTCTACACTTCATCACAACAAATTTTTAAACATAATGATTACTTTTAAAATTTAATTTCTAATAAGTTAATAATTTAAAAGGAGTTAAAAAAACTCCCCTTTTGTAGTCAATGATATACAAAATGTACCCGTAGGTAAGAAATTTTATTGGGAGGTGAGGTGGGGAGGGTAAAGAAACTGACTTCCACTTTTGGAAAACAGCACCTACTTTTTTACGGTCTACGCCAAAAGTGTAGTTGTTAAAACAGTAACTGTACAGAATAACTTTGCAAAAACAAAAAAAGTGTTCACAAAAAAGTTAAGAATCTTGGTCTAAGCTTACCTTGCAGTTTATCCATAGATGGGTCTGCACGCTCCAAAATAGGAATGGCATAAGCACCTGTTTTACCAGTGCCATTTTTAGCACGGGCTAGTATGTCACGACCTGTAAGTGCTATAGGTATGCTAGCCTCTTGGATAGGAGATGGTTTTTCCCATCCCTTTTCAAACACTCCCATCAACAGATCCCGCTTTAAACAGAAGTCTTCGAATTCATTTCCTTTAGTGTTGGTCACATCCTGTATAAGGAAATAAACAGTAAATGCTATAATAAACTGAATCCTCCTGGCCTACTCAGGCTTTTATCTAATATGCTGCAGTTGAAAATGTCAAAAACCTAAATATTTTTAAACACAGATCCTCATCACAAAAGATTAAATACAGTATAGCGTTGGTGATATCTATATTATTAAAACATAATGTCAACATAGTTTTGATGTGGTAGTAATACTAGTCATCTGACAATTTCTGGAATTCACAAGGGCAAGAAGTAATGATGAATAATCATTATTTCTCAAAGACTTAAGCTAAACTCAAATTATAAAAACTTAAAAAATAACTCATCAAGTACACAGCCTACTTTCCAAACTGCGAGGAAAACATGAAGCGTCATGAAAAATCAGGAAGTTCACATTTAAACTTTAAAAATGTTAGAGTTAGTTTGATCAGCTATCAAATACAAGATTTAAGAGCTGTGCAAGATGTAAAGTTGCAGATACAACACAAGCTAAATTTCACTACATATATCTCATCTAAAAAAAATCAGGCTTATAAATCATTAAAAATAAATGTATATACATATATAAACTTGCAAAAAGTAACAAAAACTTACTGTGGTTTTTATTCTTAAGTCCTTTGGGGGAAGCTTCAGTTTGGCTTTCCATCCTTGGGCATCACTAAAAACACCAGAGTATAAAGCATCCTTTACACTCTTGCTTATCAAGGCCACATAGTGGCATCACTTTTCTACATTCTTTCAGCCAGTTCAAGAAAATCCGTTCTAAGGGGTTGATTGGGAATAATAACACAAAAACTGCAATTACTAGTTTTATCAAGACAACTACAATATTGAGCAAAATGAATTGTTTTCCCATCACTCAGAATTTGTTAGTAACCTTTATGATATATCACGAAACATTCTAGCCTTAAGCAACAAATTAAATCTTGTACTTACTCGGTAGATTTCCCGACTCCCGATGTTGCTCCATGGTGATTGGTGGAATTCTCCACAATTTCTGTGGACGCCATTTTTTTCAGGGTCTTACCCTAGTCCTTTTCGCTACAGCCTTCAATAGTAACTAATTAACTGTCACTTTTTAAAACAGCTGATATGCTCTTGTCTCCGTCTAAAACATCCACGATGTATGTATATGTAATGTACAAATATAAACTTTTGAAAACACTGGTTTCTAAACAGCAGAGGTAGACGCCGTAAGTACCTAAATTGCCAACGAAATTAGTGTACAAGACACCTGAAACAAAAAACGCAAGTTGCAATCCTTTACGATGCCTATATAAATCACCTTTCTAAAGCAAAGAAAATTTACTCTGCGACAAAACGTCAACAACAATATTAATCCAGTGTAATACGTTATCTTTGTAAGTAAATAATCAAGCACCGAGGATTTTTTTAATTTTTCAATACACAGCTGTTAATACTTCTTTCTTAGGCTACATCTCTCAGAGAATATAAGCATACCTAGACCTCATCCATTAAATAAGAGAAACGAAATTAGTTATTTCCAGTGAAATAAGAATACTTCACAAGAGAAATTATTTCGACAACTTTTGCTTTCAAAACAATTTGTCCCATGACCTAAAAAAAAATTTACACGACAGGAAACAGAAAAGCTATCATAAATAGTAGTTATTGAAATCCAAAAGGCATATGCCGTTTGTACAACAAAGGGGATACTTTAAAAACAAAAACATTGCAGTGGATGATGACAGATTTTAAGGTTAGCGTTCTACCCACCTTATTCGGGAACAATATGGCTGTCAATGTCTCTTAAGGCGTGCCAGGGGAATTAGTTTCGCACTCACCATGAGAGAAACGAACTCAACTTATTATATAAAATTATTTTTATTTTTCTTGTAATCTGGCATACCTTTGGAGACTACGAAAATTTAATTATCGTGAAACGAAGGTTAAAGGTCATGAACCCAAGCGTCTTTGGAACCTGTGTGAGTCAGACCACGGACGTCCATGGTCAGACTCGAGAAATAAATTATCTTTATAACATTTTGCAGCACGATTATTTATATCTTGGCTAACAAATCTCGTTACCATAAGGAATCTACACTTGAAGTAATTGCAGAGAACAATTAGAAAGAGTGCACTCTGCAGGTCAGTTTCTTTGTGAGCGTATAACCACGAACTTATATATCCCCTATATATTTGGAATGTCACAGAGAGTTCTTAAGGCTACAGTATTAAACTTGATGCCTGTTTACTGTTAGGTGGAAGTGAGTTCCAATTAGCAGCAACTTTTGTGGAAAATAACGTTTGCATTTATTAGTACTTAATATATATAGTGTCTGATTTTTTTTAAAAACTGAAGAAGTTATAGTTATATTTTTTATATATTTTTAAATATTTTTAGCTATATTAGTTTATGGTGAGGAAAAAAATATACGCATATCGATGTCATTGCATCCACGAAGTATCTTAAAGATCTGAATAAGGTCTCCCTAGATTCTCTTTCACTTCAAAGAACAAGACATATCTACATTCTGCTTGTTGCTGTCCTTTGCTCCTCAACAAGTTGCATGGACTAAACTAAACTACATTCTACTAGCATTTAGAAGCACATCATTGTCCACTAATATTGTTTGTCTTTAAAGGACACCAGATCAGGCTGCATTTTTTAAATGTAGACAATTAAGTACTTTGTAAAATCTTTTAAAGTCTCCATTCTAATATTATCAACCATTTGATTTGCATTGCCTACCATTCTTTAGATGTGCGAGTCAAAAGACAATTTGCAATCAAAATTGACGCCCAAGTCCGTCTCTTGATCACATGGTTTTATTATCTGAACCTCATTTTCTATTTTTATTCTGTCCACGTATCATGGATTATTTTTACCTATATGCATAAATTCAAACTTGTGCATATATAGTCTCCCTATTCCACACCACTCTTTCAATTTGTTAATGTCACTTTGATTTATTATGCTGTTTAATGCATATTTTTTTTATCATCTGCAAACAGCTTACAAGTTTTTAAAGGTTTACTGGTAAATCGCTTATAAATACCATGAACAACACAGGACCTAAAATATTTCCCATAAGGAATTCTCATATTTGGGGGTTTATCTAAAAGATAAAATGGTAAAGTTCATCCCCTAACCTTTTGAGATTGTTGAGGGGAGTGGGGATGTTAAAACCTCATGTCATTTTCTGGGCTTTACATGAGGGCAGTGACCATCTCCTCTCCCTCACTCCCCAACCCTCCCCAGGTACCCATTCCTGCCAGCTGGGTCGATTGGGGGAAGTTTGCTTGGCTAATTGAGCATTGAACCAGCGTGCTGTCAGTTCATATGCCTGCACTGTAACCACTCAGCTGTCCATGCTGTTAGATCAAATTTCAGTCTTATTGTTTCCCTTTGTTTTTCTGTCATACCAGACACACGGGTCATAGTTATTGGATGCATTGAAACACTGTATTTTTTTTTTTTGCCACAAAGAAAGAAAACAAAATGTATGGAAGATCATTTTGAAGAGGAATAAATAATTATGTACAATTAATGCTTAGAAGATCTTTTTCTCTTTTTCCCATGAATTATGAAGTGGAATTCTAGTTTTGAAAACTACCATGAAAATGACAAGCATTTTAGCCACTGTACCACCAAAGACCCCAATGCATATAGAAAAGAGATACCAATTACAGTGTCCATCCATGATACAGAATGATTTGATTATCATGCAAGATGTAGCAGACCTTCCAGCTGACAGTGTACATTATTTAACACAAAACAGTAGTGTAGTTGTTAAAACACTCACTTGTCACCACCGGAGTAAGAGTTTTGGGGTTTAGATCTCGTCTTGGGACACTGTATGTGACACATGTCTGCAGGGCTGGGCGTCAGGGGCTCTGGTTTCCTCACCTGCTCCCCATAGTGCAAAATCACCTCAAGGTGGAAGCACTTTACTGCTAAATAAACTAACCAATGATCTATCAACTCAGGGTTAGGATTAGTATTAAATTTACTATGAAAGGGACTTTTTCTGGTTAGACACTGCTTTTCTGCATTTTCACCTGTATATATCTGTGTGTGAGAGTGTAGTTCATCTTCAGGTGAAACAAACAAACAAACCAAAAAACCAGGAAAATAATAATAGTAATAATAGACAATTTTTATAGCACAGCACCACAACCAAAGCAGTGCTGACCAAAAAATAATAAAAGAAATGACATTAAAATCACTGGCTAACAATAACATGCTTTGATACTGAACACATTCAGTCAGTGAGCCATATTAAAGAAATACACAGGTAATGAGAGTTCAAATAAGACTAAGTATATTTTTTTAATTGTGTGAATGTTGTGAGCTTATGCTTTTTTTCATCAAACAGGTAACAGATGAAATGATGGGATCAAGGGCAGGTTGGCCACAGGATTTTAAGGCCAATGAACTGAAGATGAAGAACCGCATCAAAGAGGTTTTAAAATAAAAGCTGTGATAAACTATTACTTTTTTTAAACCGCTAGGGTTTTATTTATATTTTTTTAAAACAGAAGATGCAATAATGTGGCTTTTTAGTGGCGCTATTGTGCGGCTCTAGGTCTTAATTGAGGGTCGTTTTCCGACAGCCTTTTGTTGTGTCCGTCGTGACGTAAGCGGTCTTTTAATCAACAGACGTACCGTCATAGGCGCACGCGTGCGCCGCGTTGCGGTACGCTGATCTGTCCGAGCCCCGAGCAGTTTTACCCTTTGAACATAGGAAACCGTCTAGCTCCCTCATTTACCACCGGTGTCCAGTCGGTGATAACGAAAACAAAGACTGTTCGTATGGGCTAAGTGTAGGTCTTTCCATTAACGGATGTACCCCTGATGGCGGCCCTTCTTACGTAAGCGGCCGCGATACCACTCTCAGTTAATGCTAGGGGGGACAACATTCCTACCCCTTTTGTCCAACTCAAGCCTGCTATTGCCCCAGGGCGACCACTGCCCCTCCTTAATGTTTTTATTACTACTCTGTCTTGACAGGCTGGTTAACCTGCTAATTATTATTTTATTCATTAATTGTAAAGTCTGTTGAGCTTTTCTTAGTGTAGAGGGCGGTAGGCCTGCGTTTGTTGTTAGTTTTTGGCGGGGGGTGGCGGTTGTTGTTAGCGGACCTGCAGAGGCATCGCAAAAGAGGATACTTGGCAGTGATTGGCTGGGGTTAAAGCCGTATAGGAGCATCACGGAAAGTTTAGACTGAAGATGTATGTATAAGGGCATAGCTGAGACGAACGAGAGAAGAGACGTCGGCTGATCAAAGAGGGAGCACAGCCATGACTTTTAGCGCCTCTGGCGATGCGACGCAGCCATTGTACAAGCCCGTGTTGCACACCTGCTGACTGTTCCTGCCTTTGTTGGAGTGTTTTGGAAGTTTGTAGTCGTCACACCACAACCCCCACCACTTGGCTACATCAGCATAAGAATTTTCCTTGTTATTTACATCATAGTTGTATCTAACATAACTCTGAAAGATGCCGACATCCATAAACAGAGTATCCTGTTACACATTGTTATTATAAGACTTCTACACTCCCAGCTAATTATTTTCTCACCACCATCCATCCAGCACATTGAGCAAGAGATTCGGATGGCAACATAAAGAGAGTAAATGATTTACACTAAGTCGACTCTGGGGAAAAACTGTTCTTCCACAAATTGTGGCAAAAGATGGGGTTGGTAAGATAACAGATGGTGAGGTAACAAGTTGAAACTGTATACTTTGTCAGGCTTTGGGAGTAGACAAGGGTTTAATGCAACAAGGTTAAAGTGGCAAAGGAGAAAACTGACAAGATGCCAGTAAATTCATAGATGTTCTTCCAGATATAATCTTAACATAAATACATATTTCGTTTTCACAAAACAATAGTTTTAGGCATTCAAAGTTGAAAAAGAATGTGTGTATGTAATACAATCAACATGATCAGCTGTAGTATATGTGCAAATAAAATATCTGGTCACTTGTGTCAGCACTAGGCCTGATTTGATCATGACTGCAGTCAGTGGTCCATTAGAATTGTAGGTTGTGAGGAAATTAGCAGACTTTTAATTGTTAGTTTCTAAAGAATCATCCATGTTGAAACTGTAAAAAATTTTTATCATCTTTTCATTTGTTACCATACTATCAGAACTGCCTTCAAGACAAATGACATTGGTCTCCAATTTCCTCTTCCTTCCATGAAGTTTTCTTTGCATTTCTGTCTGCTTTTTTAAGGGGGGTACAACATGTATCAGGCATTTGGCCTCAAATGATGAAGATAAGTAATAAGTGGAAGACTTGTTGAAATTTTTAATCATCTTTGTTCCAGGGCTGTAGTAGGTTTGAGCAACTCTGTGGGAGTGTTGATGAAGATGTCTTGGCTTGATGTAGTCTGGCATGTCTTTTGCTGGTGCATTTGATACCATTCTTGTGCTCAGACAGTTCTGGTAGTTACTTCACAATTTCTGTACCATGTCTATTATGACATGGATTGTGATCTTTTATTTTCTCTGGCATGGGAAACCAAAAGCAGTTATCTCCTTCATATCCTTGATTGCTGTGGTTTGAATGGAGACACTGATGATCTCAAGGGTTTGTTTTTGGTCTCTGTCCAGCTCTTGGGTGTAGACCAGGATCTTCACAGTAAACAGTTCAAATGCCATTCATATGGTTATAGCTCATTTTCTGCTTATTATCTTAGCTTTGGAATTCATATCATATTTTCTATCTCTACTTTGAAATAATCGCTAAAGAAGCACTTCTTTTGTCATTATTTTCATTAACTGTTGTCTGTCAGTTGTTTGTTCTTTATGTGACTATGTGTATGCAACTTGATCATTGGGCTGGGTACCATATAAAGGCCTTCTGTTTTCAGTTCACCTTACCTGTTTTAACCAATTTTTGCATATTGACCAGTTTTAGAGTTGTTCTTATTGTTGCCTTTACATGTATGGTTTCCTAACTTGTTTCTTGTCAAAGATGAACCCAGATGTACAGTTTTCTTGCAAAGTTGATGATTGTAACCCTTAATGTCTTACAATAGCTAAAATAATGATTCTTGATTTAATTATCTGTTTGACAGCTAGAAGGAGAAGTTGCCTGCTTGAAAAGACGGTTGGATGAACTACGAAAGGCTAAAAACACGACCATTTTGAAACGTGAGCGAGAAGTTATTGAAGTTGGACTGCCTTTTGGGAAAAGGTAAAGAAATTGATTTTTTTTATGCACCTTGTTTTCAGCTGTTTCAGATTATATATATAAATTCTCTCCCTTTAACACATCTCTTTTCTTTTTGTACCCCATTCTGCTAATGAAAAAATAAAGCAATTGAGCACCACACGGGTGTACATTCATTTGAGATGGATTTTCACTACAGACAACTAAAATACAGTTAAATTTAACTTTATATCATTTTTTTTTAATGTTGATTTAGTTTTTTGTTTTGGTTTAAGTGTAGAAAGTATAAAATTCATGCTTTTTCAGTATTTCTCTGTAACAATTAAAAGCTCTGGTCTAATTGTTTGTTTAGCAGGAAAGTGCTTCAACCTTGCGGCGATTTCGCACTATGGGGGGAGAGGGAGGGCTGGTCTAATTTCGAACCCCAGCAAGATTTATATACTCGCGACTGAACATTCGAGAAAAAAAACTACCACCTTTCCCACACTCTAGTTTTTGCATCCCTAGTAGCCGACATGACTGGCAGTTATTGACCCTGTATTAATTAATACTTTATACTTATTGTGTTAAAGGACTTCCAAAGTTTTTATAGCAGAGGAAAAACATATTCAGATACATTTTTTGCTGTGCAAATCTTCAGCAAATGAAGTTCATAGTTGTTAAGCGTCAATAGTTAAAAGAAGTCGATGCCTGTTGAAGAAGGAAATTTTAGGAAAGTGGTTGTTTCAGTGAAAAGTGCATGCAGACAAGTGTACCTCATTTTAGCATGTTTATTCACAAGGCAAGTAAGCAGGTTCATTTAGAAGTATTCCCTCATACTTTCTTTTAAAGAGCATGATTGATATTAGCTTCAGTGAACCATCTGACTCAGTGACTATTTCTTATTAGCTTTGTCTGGACTTGTCATTTTCAAAATTTACTTTCCCATTTATTCCAGTCAATAAATCTATAACTTCATCTTGTATATTCTATGATATTTTTCTTCGACTCATATTTATATCTGACAACAACCCCTCCCTTCTTTTTTTTTTAAAATTAGAGCTCGATTGCCACCCAGCATAAAATAAAGTCAGATGCTTATGAGTGTAAGCTGATCAAATGGTTGCCTTGGTAACATAAGTCACCATTAGCAATTGTTTCATACTAATAATAATGGAGGCAAGTGTGCTGGAGAGGTTAGAGCCATTCTTAATTATCTTTTGTTTAACAACTATGCCAATATGTAACAGCAGAACTTGTTGTGATCTTAGCATGCTATTATTTGCTGAACATGTTTTTGGGGTGTTTTCAACAGGGATTCACCTATAACAGAGAAAGAGAATGCTGATATAAAAAGGAAATTGCAGCAACTTGAAAATGAAAATGCTCATGAGATTGAGGCTTTACAAAAGAAATTTGAGGCAGAAATAGGAGATCTCAAGAAGAATAGCAAGGTCGAAACATTTGTTTCTTACAAGTGCAACCTAAATATGCACTCACATACCAGAATGCTTACTGTAATAAATTAAGTAGATATTCATCATGCCCAGTCATACACACATTAAGTCATCCATACACATTTACATACAGGTATGCATGTTAACACATTGCTATGTATTTTTACTTCCAGGCAATTGCGTAACATGGAGAGATATGTATACATGCACCGAGTATTTTTTGGTTGATTTTTTCCAAATCATAAGCATTCTTGAAAGGTGATAGCTTGCATTTGTACAAGCATATTATTTATATTGTGTGGGGATATTTTGTTTTGTTTTGCTGACTTCCTTTGCTTAAACAAAAGTAGCTTAAGGTTTTCAACATTTGGAAAACTTCTGTCATTTCAGAATCTTGAATGCAATCACATGGAGGAGCTTCTTTTTCTCCGGAACCGAAATGAAAGTCTGGAAAATGAAAATGTGGTACTTACAGCCCAAAACCAAGACCTAATGGCTCGTGTGGATTCACTGATTACAGAACTTAGTGAGAAGGAAGCTCATTGGTGTGACCTGGAAGAGAATCTCAATCTAAAGGTAATAGCATTTTAACTTACTGAGGACATAGCTTGACCAAAAGAATGTTGTCTCAACATGACACTGAAAACAAGCTTACACCCTTAGTGAAAGAGTCACACTTTTTATGTTGACTATGCTATAATAATAGACAGCTGAAAAAAATTAACATTTAAGCATTTAAGGGGTTGCTTGTGCTGTAATTCATTTTCTATGTTCAATTACAAGCAAAAAAAAGGATAAGAAATAAAATTATTTTTTTCTCCATTGTATAAACAAACTTTACTGCATATATACATTAAATTCGCTGCATATGTTAAATACACAGTAGGAAAGGCACGAAGATTGAGAGCACATCTTGAGGGCAAAAGAAGGAAGAACTTTACAGTATTTCATTCTAACATAGTCATACTCCTAAGACTGGACACAAGACATGCAGTAGCATGAACTTAGTAAAAGGATGGTTAGCAAAACAGTTGTGAAGTTCTTCATGGAAGATTAATGTAAGTTCATAAGATGCTAAACCAGTTGTAGAAAATTATGCATTTTTATCATTTTGTGTGATGTGCTGATTTAAAGCGAAGAATTTTTGAAGGTTTAACTAAATATGGACAGTGTTTTTCTTTTGTATAGATAAAGATGTCATGGGGAGAGAAATACAAAGAATGGATGGATGCTACCGAAGCAAAAATTGAAGAGCTTCAAAAAACAAATCAGCTATTGTAAGTCTTTTACTTTTTATATAACTCTTTTTTATCTTTTTGAAAATTGTGTTTACCCCTCCCATTTTACTTAATGCATTCTGTTGTCTTAAAGCTATGCTTTGTGACTCATGGCTTTTTGGTGGCAGGAGGACATATCTAAAAAAATCAAAGCCACAAAGTTCAGAGCTGACAGGCCAGGAGCCAGACCTAGATGCCCTGTGACTGACAAAAATACCAAGATATCATTGAACTTAGCACCCAGGAAAAATTAAGTATGGAAGATCTTACCAACAATGAAAATAATTCGCATTACTAGAGGTTTTACAGCACTCCTAGTTTAAAACAACTCTCTTTATACTCTTATCTTCCTAAGAATCCATCTTATAAATACTTTTATCAATTTTATTGTGAGAGAACCAACATGAAATCAGTCTTATTAACTTCAGAACTACATCCACAATGTCCTGGAAGAGATGCCAAAACAAAAAAGGAAAGAAGTTTCAACTTAAGGAAATTATGAAGTTTTGGCAATTGTATCACCATCAGTGAAAGATTTTCTTCATAGTTTTCAAAATGGTCAGGTCTGCATCATGGATATGCTACACCGGATATCAAGAGAAAGATGCCACCAGCCAGCAGAACAGCACTTCTTAGCATTTGATTCTATAGTATGTGTGTGCCTTTATTGTTTGTCAACAAAAGTATTTTTATTTTTCATGTGAATGAAACATTTTACATTTCAAGAACATTCCTTATTTGTCCTTTTGTCAAATACCAGAATCAGATCTTTATATTTTATACCTAAATTAAAAAAATATATATGTGAACAGTCTTGTAGATGTAGCCTATTGCCTTACATTGGTCTGTGTGTATGTTCATACACAAGTATGTTGGAGGGAGGTATAAAGTTCACAGGGATGTCCATTTTATAATAGGCTTATTCATGGCCATTGTCAGTTGTCATTGTTGAATCAATTCCCATGACTTTGATGCCCTACCTGGGACGTTATGTCTGGGCTGGACTACAAGAGGCCATGAATATATCATTATGGCTGTGGTTTTCAGATTTATCTGGCCTGGGTAGGCTAATCTGTTGAATAAATGTGCTTCATGAGTACAAGCCCAAAACAAGCAAGCAGTGCCTTCTGCTTTTCACAATTTCAATATTATTTTCTTTTTCTACCAGCAAAGAGTGTGTATTCGACTGGATTTTGCACAAAAGGAAGTGATAGTCTACAGATGTTTCTTTGGCATAGGCAAATCTAGAGCGATATGCAGGCTCAGAAGCTTTATTGCAAATAGATGTTAGATGTCAACTTATCTAACATCTACTTGTTTGAGGCATCCTAGAGGCTTTTCCTGCATGAGGAATGGTACTGTCGGTTTTAAAATGATCTTACCTGTAGCATTTTCTATGCTTTTATTAAAAGATTGACATGATTATAAGAGTTTCATGAGTGGAGTTTAGGGCTTTAGATATGACCATTATATACCATTTTTGCGTGGTGTCTCTTAAGTGTTAGCTCTTGACTGAGAGAAAAACTTGTTTGAGGTTATATTGCTAACACATCACCATGCCTCTGGTAGGTGCAGTATCAAAGCAAACTGCTCTGTCTTCCTCAGCCAGTGCACAAATATGAATGTTATGTGCATGTGATATTAGTCAAAATCTGTGATTAAAATTTATTTCTCTTACCAGTCATCTTGCAGTTTTTTGGTTTTTTTACCACTGGCGAGTGCACATGGTCACACCTGCAAAGACTATTCAAGTACACTTTTTATAATCTTAGTGCTGGAATGCTATTTATTGCATTTATTATTATAATAGCCTTTTAATCTCACTTAAAAACATATTTGGAAAAAATGTTACTAGTAAATACATCTTTGTTTACTATAGTTTGCATATACCTGAAAACCGCCTTTCATGCTTGAATAGTGGATTGTCATGTTCTGAGAGGTGTACATCTAAATGAGTGCGCCAAGTCCTCGAATAGAAGAATTCATCTATTTGGCATGTGACATCACACGAGGAATATGTCTTGATAATCGCTGCCACTTGGCAAATACCAATACATCTACACTCACAGTTGCTAATAGTCACACTAATACTCCCAAAGAATGACTCATTCCACATACAGACATTCTCTCTCTTTTTCATATTCACTGTATACCACCCACACATTACAGATTCAATATTGGCTCATTAAAAATGGTTATTATTATAAATTATATACATGTATATTGCTTATAAATTATATACATTGCATTGTTAATAAATCTGCCAACATCTTTTCACATTTTTTAATCTCATCAGAAAATAGCAAGTAGAATGAAACATCCAGAATTCTTTTTTTAAAACTAATTTAAAGATGCTAAACGGGTTTGGTTATAATTTTTTGGTGCTGTCAAATGCAGCAAATACTTTAATCATTAAATGTTTAATTGCACATCTTAATATATATACCCTAAGACCGCGGTTCTCAAACAGCGTGACGTGCTTAACAAGGGGGCCGCGAAGGTGGTCGTTTTTTAAAAGTTTCTTATACCAGTATTTGAGCTTACATTGCTGGCTAAGGGGGGCGCGCGGATGTATTTTGTTCGTCAGGGGGGCGTCACAAGTAAAAGGTTGAGAACCGCTGCCCTAAGACATATCCATCCTAAAATCTCAAATTTCATAAAGTATCATATTCTTTCTAAACTTTTTATTTTCTTTCCAGCAGACTTCCCACTCTTCCTATTTACATTTTCTTTCATGTACTCACCATTCTCATGTATGTGTATACATTTTCTTGTAACAAAATCTTTAAAGTCCACTAAGGAATTCATATAACAAAAACAAGTAAAACCAACAGTTGGAATTATTTTATTATAAAATGTGCATGCCTTATTAGCTGATGTTGAAGAAATTTTTGTTCACAGGAAAAAAGAATTTTGCACTTTAGACAAACCAGATGGTTGCTGGAACTAGACTTAATGCTGAATGGCATTAGTCTATGTATACCAAAAGGTCTGTGAATGTCTTTATGCAGTCCCACTATAAGGTCCCTGTCCTTCTTTAAGGCCTTGTTAGGTCTGTGAATAGTGCTCTTCCTGCTTGCAGAGTGGGCAGTACAATCATCATTTGAAGAAAGAGCTATTCCTTGAGACCCATTCAAGCCTTTCAACTGTTTAGGTAGATATGATTGCTCTGCTACTGTTTGCATTTCCGAAGAGGACATGGTATGCATATGATCTTTTGGAAGCACTTGATAAGCAGCTAACTGTTTACTAATATTGGTATAATTTCTTTTGCTATCATCATCATCATCATCATCTTTTTTGATAATGCCTTTTATCCTCTGTCCCTCACAACTTAATCTAGTATCCTCTGGATCCATCTCAAGGATCTTCTGTGTCTTTACAAGTGTTGTCTTGGTCACACATGACAGTTGTTTGTGCAAACAGATTAACTTCTTCGTTTCTTAACTCTGAAAATCTGACCCGAAGACAAAATCTTTAGTTTAGAACTGTCAATGCATTGTTCAACACCTGAATGCCGTCTTTTCAATTCTATGGCTCTGAGCTTTGCAGTACCACATTCACTGTGATCTGAATGAGATTTGTGTATTTTGGGGATCTGTCTCTCAAGGGTACAGTATTTGCTATCCTGCAGATGATGTTGTGGCTGCTGCTTTAATGAATCTGGGTCAGATATGGATTTCAGATTCTCCAGTTCTATGTTTTCTGTCCCACCAGGACAATGCAACGGTAAACAGTGAGATTTCATAATTTTTGGAGTATTGGCAAAAGATGTCCCAGGCTGAGATTCTGTAGTGGTATCAAAATCACATTCGTCAGACCTTAAAGAATGTGCTTCAAGCACAACATACTTTCCTGAACAGATCTGGTCAAAAGACGCCTTACAACTAAAGCCTATTTCAGAAGAAACAGGTGATAACATATCTCTTTCTGTAGAACTAGGTGATAACATGTTGCTATCTTTGATGCTGCCACAGTTAAAGGAAAGAAATGTTTCTGCCATTGTCAAGATAGGTGTCTTCAATTCAGCTTTGTTACAATTTGCTGGAGAAGTAGTACTTGCGGCTAGTGGTTCAGACACAGTCTCAAGGTTAGTTGCAGTATCTTTCATACTAATTACACGATCATCATTATTCTTGTGTAAGGCACTGCATTTTGGGGAATCTGCATCCCAAGACTGATCTAGATCTCTCTTGTGATGGCTACATTTTTGAGTATATGAAGTTTCCATTTTATTTGAGGAGTCTTTGATCTCACTACTGTCCTCACTGACATCATCAAAAAGGTCAATAATTAGAATGTCAGACTCATCCTGATGGGAAATAACACTCCAGGCTGTTATTATTAGTGTTAGTCACACTAACTTCTGATGCAGGATGGAATGCCATTGCCTTGCTCTCCTTTTTCACATCAACCACTTTAATGTGTGTCTCTGAATGTCCAGAAGTAATAACAAGCTGCTCCTCTTCAATTCTATGAGAAGTATTATCAACATTGTCTGGTTTACCAGGATATATTCTCTCACAAAATGCAGAATGAGATGCTGGGGTGCTTTGCGTTGTTTCTATAGATTCAGATTGAAGTTGCACATGCTGAACGCACTCACTTTTGTCACTGGCCACTACCAAAGACTCACCAACAACATCAGTTTCTTGGTCTGCGGGCTGAACCACTAACAAAGAATCAGGAACTAGTGGTGTCCGTCTGCAGGTTTTGTTAGTTTTATAAATCTTTCTCATTACATCCACATCTTTTTCTTCCACAAATTGTTGAACTCCCTGACAAAGATGTGTTATCTTATTTCTCTCCAACAGTCCATGCTTTCCAACACCTTCGGTTCCACTTCTCTTTTTCATCAGAGCTGCTACCTCTCTGCAGTCATCTTTACTGCTGCAGCTGAATTGTTTCCTTAAAGACATCTGTGAATCCACATGAGACTGCACACCTATGATATCAGGAACACTTGAAACTATTCTTGGAGTCTGCCCTGGGGTGAATTCTTTGAAGGTAGAGTTCCCCTGATATTGTTCTGATCCTCTTGGATTCACATACTGACTAGCATATCTGCAGGCAGAATTCCCCAAAAATTGTTCAGATCCTGCTTCACATGAGTACTGGTTGATACTGCAGATGGCAGAATCATGTTCAGACCTTGCTACCTTTGTGCACTGGCTGACATGGCTGTTCACACAGGAAGCTGTTTGTGCTAAAGGTTGGTTAAGTGCATCATGGTGGGCCTTTGCAGAACCATAAGCCCCATCACTCCTTGCTGAAGGTAACACACTTTCTCTACCTAGGGAATTTTCCACATACTGTCTTGGGGGTAAATGAAAAGCTGTCTGAGGCAATCTTTTCACCCTATTTTGAGTAGTTTTATGCTGATTGTGAGAGGAAAGCCTAGGTGATGCACATGGCATGGAAGGTGGCCACCTTGCACAGATTGTTTTTTCATGTGACACTGGAGGTGGTGGAAAAGGATTGCAATGCCTTTGATGGTCATTCAAAAAGCCTAGATCCTTTTCGATAAAGTGACCAGGTGATGGAATGTTTTCAAGGATCCGTCTGGAAGTTCTAAAACTGTCTGCAACAAGATGAGGATTCTTCAGATAATCTTGCACAGCATTTGAAGGCTGTGTAGCAAAACATTGATGATTAATGAATGCACTTGTCTCTATGGGTGAAGGAGGCAGTGCTACGTTCTCTTACATGTTGGTTTAAGGAATATGAAGAATACTGACAGGAAGCTGGATTATAATCAGGCCTCGGATTTGTGACTGTTCTGCAGTGACTGTATGCGTCCCATGAATCATTGGTTGTTCCATTGGAAGAAACATGACTGGGTACACCCTGATAGTGATTCAGTGATGACCTATATAAGATACTGGAAATGTTGTTCAAGCTTCTGTTTGGAAGTAACTGGTCATTAATCCTTTTCTGGCTGTGCATCTGATGCTCATCTGGTAGCACAGCTGGGAAGGGTGGACACCATCCTAAGTACTGCTGATTGACATGCTGGCTGAGTTCTGGTGGACAAGGCCTATAAATAGTGTTGTAGTAGTTGGGAACATGTTTGGCACTAATCTAGCTTCCTTGTCTTGTCAAAGAAGCTGCGTAGTGATGAACATTAGTGGATGATAATTTCCTTAAAAAGCAAACCAAGTGAATCTGCTTGCATATGGCTTTCAGCAAATGTTGTCATGACTGCATAATCCACCCAGTCGCTGAGATGATGGTATCCACAGGAAGCCATTGTACATTGTGGATGCATTAGGTTATCAATCTGCAGTCAATATGAAGACCCCAATCAACAGCAATTTTCTGTTTTCATGTGCACCAAAACTGCCATTGTGCTGGTGTGCAATGACTGTTATCTGCAAAAAAGAAATGCGGAAATGTTTAACATCGGTGTTATACTCTGTGTGTGTGTGGAGCTGGGGTAAGTGTTGGCGGCTGTAGACCCAGAGCAGTGTCATCATTGGCATGTGAAACATCCAATTTCTTTATTTTCACTACAGATTAGATGCCTCTTTGCAAATCTATCAACACACGAAATTAAAAACTTGATTTTTATTTTTAAAGCATGCACGTTGAAAAGCACTCTTAATTACCATTATTGAAACAGGTTTAGTGCTGCTCCAGAAAAATTATCATAGGTTCAAATAAAATTTCATTTGTTTAGTATTAGTTCCAATATGCCCTTTACCAACCAACCGTTTTAAAAACAGAATGAATCTTTTTTTTTCAAAAAAATTTTTTTGAAGTGCTATCTTATTCTAGCCCTCCATTTCTTCCACAGTATCATATTCTTAATGAAAACTGTGTTGTATTACTTAAAACCTCTCTTTACCGTATGATGTGCTAGAAAAAGCTCATCTATTTGCTTGCAAAAGATTTTAGGTGTGGGGTTGAATACACCAAATAAAATAATTTACGGCGACCTAGGTAGATTCCCAATATGTATACTATCCAAAGTAAGGTGTATCAAATACTGGCTTAGGCTTGTTAGTATGCCAGAAGATAATCACGTAAAAGTTACAATATGATGTTACATATGCAAGAGTTAGGTAAGTGCAATTGGGCACACCATGTGAAAGATTTGCCATGTGTAAATGGTTTTGGACTTGTATGGTTACAACAAGGTGTAGGGAGTGTTAATATATTTATACGTACATTCCGACAACGATTGAAAGACTGTTTTGTCCAGGGCTGGGCACTCCGATTTGGAGAACAGTTCTCGACTAGAAGTGTACGCATCATATAAAAGTTACCTCCAGCCTGAAAGATATATTGACCTTCACCAATTGAAATGTTTTAAACTAGCTTATATCCGCTTCAGATTTGGGATATCCAATATAACAACACATAAGCTCCGATACAGAAATGATGTGGCCCCACCTGACGTGGCATGTCCCTCGTGCAAAGAAGAAATAGAAGACGAAGCACATGTACTCTTTTTTTGCAAAGCTTATACTTATATCAGAACGCAAGTCCCAGTACTGCAAGGTGTGTGCCCTACAGACCCAAACAATGTGTCACGGGCTATGGGAGATGCGGCTGAGGAAACCATCAAACAGCTTTCCCGCTATCTGTATAGAATTTGAAAATTGCGAGATGCTAGCTTGATGTTCAATGACCCAATGTAATCTTGGAATATGGATGACCCCTTGATTTGAGCCCAATGGCTGAGCTCAATAAAGAGTCAAAGTGTCTCTTTACCGTATGCATTTATTTTGGCCAAACTCAAAAAGTTAAGTAGATAATTAACATTAATAAATAATATACGACATATAAGTGCAGAAATGTTAGATCTAGCAAGCGAAACTTTCGAGTCATATATTAAATAAGATCTAAAAGAAGTATGAAAATGTAGTAGTTTAAATATTGCTAGTTTTTATTTTATTTAATCTAGCCTTGTATGTATTCCTGATTGCGAAGATTCAAGCCACTCACTGCGAAGAAGAAAGTTGTGTTGTTGGTTTTTTTTTAAAAGACATCTTAAGGACAATAACTCGTGTGTCTTGGTTTAGGCGGGAAAAGCACATTATCGACCCTGCTGATTGGAGCGCATTGTGAGAGATTTTCTAAACCATGAACAACCTGACCACAAAGCCGTTCCAACTACTATCTACATAAATATCAGTTTGGTAATTGGATAGAACGATTACGATGGACCCAGACATCGTTACCTTCCGCATATCGCAAGGCAGAAGTAGGTTACATCTGCATACTGCTACCAAACCACAGCCACTTGAACGGAGTCAACATATATAAGGAGTGGCTACTGAAGATTTCAAAGAAAAACAAATAGGAAAAATTGTCACAAACAGAGAATAAGAAGTAGAACATAACCTGTCGCTCAATACTGGAAGTTGATACGGGTCGTACAAAATTATTTGTACTACTCCAGTCGTTCACTGTTCTTACCTTTAATACCTCTACATTCCCCTCCATTTGCTGCTTGCACACCTGGAATCGAAACCAGCCACCCTGAACAGGAAAAGCATGGAGTCAGCTTTCATTTACCCCACCCTCTTCCCCTCGGAAGATAAAAAAACGGTGTCCGTGTCGACGCGAAAAGGGTGTCACTACCCCAGGGTACAATAAATCACACCGCCACTCCCGCAGGTGAGACATATCAAGTTGGGCAGTTGATGTTAGTCCTTTTTTTTAAACCTCAAAGCCGAAGGTTTTCTGGGGAGCGATAGAAGAGCTTTCCAGCCTGCAAAGATAAGTGGAAGTCAAGACTCGCAAAATGATATTACAACTCTGGAAGAAAATGGGATGATAGAATCAAAAGGTGAAAAAAAGTTATGACGCTCCCACGGTCAAATTAAACCAATTCATTACAGGGCACAAGCTGAAGTGCACACGCCTAGAAAAATAAAGATCCTACCGTGATGTCACTGGTGTGCGTTCCCTCCAATGGTCACTGCACATTGCACATTCTTGAGCGCAGGTATGTTACCATTTCAGTCCTGATCTGGGTTATCACTGTTACTCTGGCAATACTGTAACGTTTTACGAAAGAGTGTGTTGAATGTGTCTGCGAGCGCGTGTAAACATCTGCATGTAAACCACGCTCGCCGCACTCTTTCACCTTTTTCAGCAAAAAGGTCCGGCCAACGATTAACACATTTAATGTTATGAATTAATTAACGATGCCGATGTGGATGAAACAAAATAAAAGAACGCTACTCCCCCACGTCAACCTCCTCCTAACGTTTCTCAGAACGGGCTGGCGATGATGACCGACTGGACCAGCAGGTTAATCCAATGAATCACTTCACGCAGTTCGTGAAGCTAAGGTGATAAAGCCGTATCGGCGAAGATGTTATATTCCGATTGAACCTTAAATTACTACACCACAACTCGAATACACGTGATAATACTCCACTGAAAAAACGTTGATATACGTTGAAGCCAGTAACCACACACTGTTCACTCTCCACGGAGCTCTGTACCTCTCCACTGCTTGGTCCGACTGTCCCGAGAAACGTTAGAATCACCTAGTTAACTCATCCTTTTCTCCTCCTGACCAATCAGGCACCCTTAGCGACAGGTAACTAGGACGACCTCCTAACAGTCTTTCTTGGAGACTGTGCCAACCAATCATAAGTACTACATGGCTCCCCATTGCCTACCGTCGCCCTAGTTACGCTGTGCTAAGCACATTTACGTCATTCCATACATGACGTAAGAGAATGAGTCACACAGAGCCGCGTCAGTGCTGGCGCGACTGCTCTTCCCTGACCACAAGGAGAATTAAAAATAAAAATGAATCTAACTAGATTCGCCTGAATCGCGAATCGTTACAAATACCCGGCCCCTGAGTTAGAGCTCAGCAAGTGGGTGTATACTTTCGCGCTCACATTAACACATAAGCAAAGGGACCAACCTATAATTACCACAGGATCGACAAATGCCGTGACCTACCAGCCTCCACTCTCCTCCCTGCTCACAATAAATCTTAAAATGGTCAGAATTAATATTTGCATTTGCGAGTCTCTTCAAAGTATATAACTCACATCAAAATATCATAGATATGTGTTATATACACACACACACTCAGACACAAAATTTACATTAGAAAGGACATTGCCTTATCTAGAGTGCCCATTCGTCGCACAAATGAAAACTCGCCACATCCAAGATCTCATCGCACTGACTGCCATTGAACACGTCAGTGGTTCCCGCCACTCACACAGCCTGCGGGAAAGGTCAAAGGTTACCATGCTTGGAATGGCTCCGCAGCAGACGAGTTTTGGCGTTTGACCGTCCAGTCCCGATTCAGCCAGTGTACTTAATGTATATACATGTATATAAATAATTAGTCTAGTGGAGAAAGATGGGTCTGAAACAGAGACTGGCAGATTTCTCTGATCTGTATCGTAGCTCGTGTTTGTGCACACCCTGCGTGTATTGTTATTGGCAGCAGTAATGAAAAACGGCTCGATTTTACATAAATCTTTCGATATAAAAGAACATCAACATTAGAAAAAAGTATTAAGGTTTATTTGTATAGCCCCGTATCACAGTCTTTTGAGCAAGCTCGTGGCGCTCTAGAACTAATAATAGGGAGAAATTAGAGGACAGGAAAAGAAATAAAGCGTAGAGCAGGAAAAAAAGAGACCGCTATCTATCTATATTAACAACCGAACAAACACAGTACTCCGCTATCCAACAAGTCCATGAAATTAAAATAAATGCATAAGCTAATGGAAATGAAATCCTGTAGAAAACGGAGGACCAGAGTTGTCTGTGCAGCCGTGTTGCATTTTACTGTCAAAGAACTAGAATGAAGATCAGCATCGGAATTCATTAAAAACAAACATCAAAATTTGCTCAGTATAACCCTCCGCGGGTGAAACAAAGATGTAGACAGTTTTTTTTGGGCTGGGTCGATTCAAAGAGCAGTTTAGTCACATTGAACAAGGTACGTTGTGGAAGTGTACAAACAAGAAATTGGACTGAGGTCGAAATGGCGTCGGTTAAGAACTGTTAGTCAGCGAAAAGCAACCTTGTCAGACTCAGAACCTTGAAATTGCTCATTGTCCATGTCGGTGACGCTGAAATCGTGTAGATAAGTAACAAAAACAATGTCCGACCTTAACTGTACGATGCATGGGTTGACGCACTTTGATGGCAATGTTTACGACGATGATCAGTTAAACGTGTGGAGGAGGAGGGAGATAGTAGTAACATTTACAGAAAAGAATCAGTCCAGTCCTCAGTAAAATGTTCTTGTGCCAACTCTCATCGAACATCAGATAAGACCTGGCGCTCTCTTTGTTCAGATCTATGAAGTCAGCGCACAGAGGACAAAGAAGCTTCCCTTCACCCCACGGCCAGCTCAATTGTTTTCTATTGTTATTTAAATGTGAAGGCCAGCCCTGTAATCAGAGTGTCACAGCCGATGGAAGCACGTGACAAAAGCGTCGCAGGTATCGTCCCACCGGCGCGACATCAAAGCAGAGGACGAGGACTAGACTGGGAGATGGCACCTTCCAGCTCCCACCTGACCGGAGTGCCACCTACAAAAGACCATCAAGTATACAGAGGGGAGGTAGCAGAGGCCTTAGGCCTGGGGCCGTCCTCACACCGTTAAAGAAGAGAGTGAAGGTGGACAGTGCTCACTCTCAGAGTGGAGTGAAGGTAGGCAGTTCTCGCCATTCATGAAGCACCGCTGACATCAGTGATATCTGCAAATTCTAGATGTAAACATACTTTCTTACGTTAAAATTTAATCCCAAAATTGGCACAAGATCTGAAATGAACGTATTTTCCTTAACTTATAACTATAAATTTTTGTTTCACATTTTGAAATGTATAGAGATGAAACAAGTGCAAATAGGTGATTCGCCTTGCTCGCGTCCACACCGCATAGCACATTTACTCACTAATAGGCTCACCAATAATTATAATAAAAAGCACATTACAACTCTCACTATAAATAACGACAAGGCTCAACACACCACGACCTTTGCTCGGCCGACCTTTGGCGACCTGTAAGTGGCCTCATGGCGGCGCAGGTAATTCCGTTAGTGTGGCGAGCGCTGATCACGACTAAAAAACTGAGCCAACCTTACGGTGTGACGGCACTAAATAAAGATCACCTTAATCAGCCGGACAAGCTTGAATTCTGATTCCACGGAGAAGGCTGGAAGCTACATAGAAAAAAAATATCAGCGCTTCTCAATGTCGGATGTGCACATGGGAGTTTATATTCTTGTCGTTTCCCTCGAAGTTGCGAACGCGATATATGTTGTCTTGATATATGACACACCACCACACGAAAATATCTGCTATTTACATATATACACCACATTCAGTGGATTTCGCAAAATATTCAAAGCTATGTGGAGTACTGCTGTAAGCTCTTTTCGTCTCTTTCGAATCGGAAGCTCAGCATCCCGTTTCTTTAGTCATGAAAGGATCAAAAGGTGTCAACCTTCCATTGTTGGAAAGGGGCAGGGGCCTAGACCTTGGTCGAAATAACGAAACGTGCCCCAATATTCTTTGTGGAGATATCGTCGTTGGTCTTGATCCTTCTGAACCAGATTCAGACTATAAGATGCAAAGCAACGAGCAAAAGTGTTCAATGAAAATACACAAACGCATGTATGGAAATGAGGAGTTCGAGTCTTTGAGGGTGGAGGAAATGGAAACCATCCTTTGCCACATGCCAGTAAGATTTGCTACAGCTACACAACATGCACATGTACCTAATAAATCTGTTGCTTCTCATGAATGAGCACTAAGTCACTACATAAATCATTTCATTTGAGGCATTCACATGAGCAAAAGGCGAAGGAGTTAATAAAAGCCCTACATTTCCAAATCGTTTAGTATCAACAAAGACGCAGAAGCACACAACACGTGAATCCCGGAATGTGTCATACTCACCCACAGGTCAAAACGAGACAATTTCTTCTTATCTTGATGTTGAAAACTCGATCTCCCTTGCTTCTCTCGTATCTTGACAACTGAGGGTCAACTTGCCTGTCGGCTGCAGAAGGAGATAGGGAGCTCGACAACAGCTTACCAATACGGACCAACAATGTGGCAGCATCTCTGTGCTATCTCTTCTTGGGTGTGAACACATCCATATCTCTGCTAACAATGTCAACGTGTAGACAGCCACCCCAGTAACAGAATTCCCGGATCGCTACCGTCTTTTCAGGCCCAGCCACCCACTCCTCCTGGTCAATGCCATTAATCTTCGGTGACAAGGCCGGCAGCGCTGCGACAGTCCCACCCGGACCTTCATGCGGGCGATTTGTTAAAATGGTTTCGCCCTTTCGAGGGATGGTAGGAGTACACGGTGCTGACTCACAAGCGGTCAGTTTTCCCTAAATGCTACCCAGGGTGGAGATCACAGGCAGTGTCGACTACCTGAGCAATAAAAAGTCTTTCTCAGCCGAGTACTTGCTGTCGGCGTTGAGAAAGCTGAGGTGAAACGGTTTGCAACTGAACATTCTGTCAGGGTTAGGACCGACAATTGAATAAATTCTCCATAAAATTGAGAGAAAAGTAAAGGAGAAAAAGATGAACAGCGGAAATGACACAACCAGCGGCAGCAGTAACACTGTACGAGGTCTGATTCTGATCAGATGACCCACTTCACCACTTCTTATGTGGTACACCACAGCACCTTGAAGGGAGAATGTCGAGGTGGACAGAGAAAAAATTGGGTGGCTAGCATGAAGGAATGGATTAATTCCATAAACTGTTCGTTAACGTAGAGAGAATTCCATGTATAACTTCCTTACCAAGCAATATCAGTGACTGCCTGTATCGGCATAGGTCAGCCCGTAATGGTAAAGAGAATGAAGTACCCGTTACTGAGTACCTCCCCGCCTCCTACACCCCGCTTGCAGAATCGTGCACCACTTAACACGACGTGACTGAGTAAAAGCGGGGCTTCCTGTGGTTTTAGACAGTTTCAGTTACAGAGAACACAAAGCAGCCTATTACCATTTTTTTTTATGGCAGACTAGTATCCGGACTCTCCTGCAGTAAACAGGATACAGCCTGAAGCCGGGACTGTAGATCAATCACAATGGACGTACAGGGTGCCTCAGGGTTTGCAGACTCAGGAACAGCTGCTCTGTGACACGTCCTGGTGCCACCTGTGAAAAGAGAATTATAGAATCAGCGCTAGCGCGACTGGTACGGGTACGTCAACGGGTATCACCATAAAAACGTGAGCTCTACGTCCTCGGCTTTTACGTCGTCACGACGTATCCCTTTGCAACCCGAAATTGTGACTGAGCATGATTCAGAACATTACTAGCTAGCATTTAAGCCCAACACCATTTCATTTTGCTCTTCTCTTTCATTTATAAAATAAGTATGTATATACGGTGACCAGACGTCCCGCTTTAGGCGGGACAGTCCCGCTTTTGACCTCGTGTCCCGCCTGATCATCGGGCGGGACGCGCAATGTCCCGCTTTCTGGCTTTCTGGCAAGTCCATCAAATGTCCCGCTTGTCTTTAAAAATCTGAATACCGTACGCTGATTCGGCGTTCTTTGACGGTGACGACACCATCATCGGCACGTGTCCCGCTTTCGCCCCCGAAACGTCTGGTCACCTTAATGTATATTTATTCGCGCACGATTGTTTTTGCATTTTTATGTTAGTTCAGTGCTATTATGATATCAGCATGTAATACTGACTTATTTGGTGTATTTTATCTTCGTCATTGCCAATAAGACAATCGAGTGGTTGTCGATCAAAAGCTACAACTTTTTTTTTTTTAACAGTTTCTTTCCCTGCTTACATCGCATCCCGATCGACATAGTGCTTCGTGCACGTGTAGACGATGGCGTCAACCGTAGCTGTACACGTCTTGGCGACATATAAGTCACAAACAATTTAATATTCTTTTTTTCGACGAATGAAAGCACACTATAGTTTTTTACGTGCGTTAGCTTTGGAAACGAAATAGTGCAGCGGAAGAAGAAAATGAGCTCTTTACGCCATGACAGTACAGGGGCTGTCTTACAATGTAGTGGCCATTTGTATTCCCTGTCTACGGGGAAGGGCCGTTGATGTCTTCACGCTGCCTTCTACCCTTCCTGATATGTTAGTTATCTTGAATACTTCAATGTGCAGGAGAAGATTTCCAGTTTTAGGCGTTGGCGAACCTCGAAGTTGTGGCCTTCTCCAAAGTCTTTAAGTGCACTAGTCGCAGGCATAATTGGTTTCAATCAAAAGCGATAATTTTCCGCCAGAGTAGTGCATGAGGTGTTCAAAACATGGCCTTCTTTGTGACCGTCACAGAAGAATGCAGAAATGTGATTGTATTTATCTTATTTATTCCACAAAGACAACAATGACAACAACAGTGACTGTAGAGTAATGAAGGGAAGAGAGAACGTTATTACTTGAACATTACCAGCCGACACTTCCTCAGCAGTATGTATTGTGAATTATTATTTAATTGCTGAAATCTTCCATCCAGTTTTGTGGACCTCGATTTAAGACACACGACACTTTATAACAAGGATCGGAATATGGTCACAGAACAAACCATTTGAGCAGCTCAGCTGGGACCTTGTCAAAGCCAGGTGACATCGCTTGATCCCTCCATCTCTCTCCACATCTGTCGGACCGGTAGGTGTGCAGGCTTGCTGGTTTTAGTCTGATTGCTTTGGAGAGCGTTCGCATCTGTGATCAACTGAAAGTTGTACATGTTAATACGACATCCAGTCTATCAGATTAGTACAGCTGCGCTGAAGAATTTGGTACAGGTGTTTATCGGCAACACAGAAACATTAAAGGAGGAAATTAGCGCTAAGAGCAAAGAGGTCAGAGGTGGATTTCGCAGACTTCGTGCTGTTGGCTCCCTGTGAGCCCTTCGCATCAACTCCACATACACAATGTCTGCATGTTCCCGCGCTCTACTGAAGACATACTGACATCTCTATATTCACAGTCTTCACATTCTTCATCCATAACTTTATTCAGTCCTCTCCAAGCATCTCTCGCTTTCTCTCCATCTTCCTCCCCCAAGTCTTCCTCCGCCTCTCACTTTGTTCGCGCACCCTACCAACAACCATCGACCGGGGCGAAAGATACGAACTTTGTCCGAAAAAAAAAAAAACTGATGGTGGAACGGACTCGCTCAGTGGCTCCAGCAAGACTAACCTCCGAGCTTCTCAGCAAGATTTACCCCGAAAATTAAATTCAACATTGAGGGCCGCCGAGCATCTCGAGATAACAGCAGCTATAGAATGACTGCCAGAACATGCGCGAAGCGAGGCATTAAAACATGCAACAAATCTGCATTTTGGTGACCACAAAACCAATAAACCATCGTTGTTAATAAATGAACGCGCACAACACAATTAGCCAGTAGTATTAAAAAAAAACCAACAACAACAGAGAGAGAATGAGCGAGAGAAACGATGCAAACCAGAAGCAACAGTCTGCGCGAAGCCTAACAACTAACTCTGTATACTTGTACCCACCATGAAGGTGTTCCTTCAGCTCCAGTGGTATCAGTATCAGCAGTAAGTGGATACTGACGGCAAAACGTGTTGTGAAATTCCTTCCTTTTCCCGCCCCCCAGCACACACACACAATCCCATGATCCTCCCGCCTTTTGGTGTGTCGGAGGCTCGGCACATGGGAAGAGAGAGAGACGGGTCAGCCATCTACACCGCCAGCCACCCGTCTCGCCGGCTGCCCAGACAGGTGCCGAGGCAAATAGGTCACGTGACTCACCATCTCGTCCTTGGAGTCGGCAGACAGACGAAGCACCACTGGCTACAGATGAGGTAGAATTTAATCATCGGAGCAGAGGAGAGAACTGCAGATACAGGAAGGCACGTCCTATACTGGTGGCACCATTCCTCTACACTCGCGCCGTGATGAAAAATCATTTGTGTGTGGAGGTGGCAGGGGAAGGTGGAGGCGGGGGTACAGCAATGACTACGATCTTTCGATCTCTTGTTGACGAGGATAACGACGCCAGCAATAACAGCCTACACTCCGTTTTTAAAAGCACTGAATGCACAAGGAATTCATACCGCGTTTTATTCTTATTTTTTCTCCTATTTGTAAGCTTCTCACCAATTGTAGAGAGTTTGTACAAGTGACCCCTCTGGACTACATCTAAATTCCCCTGACGCTATCGATCTTTGACTAAAGGGGCCACTTTCCCCAACGCTGTACTCGGGATACCTGAGACGTGTTGCATAGGCGTAGCGAATCGAGCGAAGCTAGCCAATCTAGCCGGAAGTGTAAAGAGCGCGCCCCTACAAGCTAGCGAACCTAGACCCCTAGCGTAGCAAAGCTAGCGGCCTTTGGAGGTCCTACGCTTGCTATTCAAAATGGCCGACATTGTTGTCGCTTTCAAGTTTGCAGATGAGAGTTTCTTTGATGCTCCCGTTAAAAAGGAGTATTGGACCGGATACAAAGTGGTAAGTATCTTTTAATGATAAGTAATAAAAATACTCTATTATTTATGTGGAAACATATATTTATTTGTGTAGCGGGAGCAATTTTAGACAATGTGTAGTCGGATTGGCGTTTGCCGAGTACGAGCTTTACGATTAAGGCCGTGTACAAAGTGGTGTCTTTTAGCGATTGCTATTTAAAATACCCTATTATCAAGGTTGACAAAATATTCACATGTTTAGCGAGAGTAATTTTATAACAACTTGTAGCCCCGACAGTATCCTCCAATCTGCAGTCTCCGCGTGTACCGGCTTCTTGTGTGTGTGTTTTAATTTTCTGCTTTCTAGTTCCAAAATTTATTATCTCAAGTTATGAAAAGGCTGAAGGTGGTGATAAAGGTATTTTTTCAGTGTTATAAATGCCATGAAGAGCTGTTATAATGGAAGGCTTTAATTATTTTCACAAATAACCCAGCTATGAAAATATTGTGCACATTATTGAACTATCCTTCCAACAGAATAAAATAGTACAACTACCCTATTCTTTGATGTTTAGAATCAAAGCTTTAAGTTTGAATCTGATACTGTTGCATTTACTAAACATATCACTATGTTATTCTGGTTTTTATTTTCCTGTTTTTATTCCTGATTAATTGATTTCATATTTTAACAGAAATGAATGTGGGAAATCAATGGACCAAGGGGGCAGTACTTTTCCTCATGGACACTTATGCCGAACATAAGGAACAATTTGCAATTCCAACTTGAAAATAGAGGTAAGGAAGAGGATTGCTTCGGAAATGGCAGCCTCAGGATGCCACTTTGCTCCAGCAGCACTTGAGAAAAAAATGGAGCAATATGAAAATATGGTGAGTTCCTACAAAATCATTGGGCTTTCTGTCTTAGAGTGCAACATTTTTCCATAGATCTGAGAAACAAAACATCGCAGGTTTTTAAGGTTGTGCAAGTTCTTATTTATTTGTGACCACAATTCATTCATTTAACCTGTAAACAAGACCCACCAGTATCAACCAAGCTTTAGTAGAGATTTTTTGGTAGCTGTGTGAAATTAGTCTGGATACATAATGATATGTAAGCATGTTTGGTACTTGTATCCCAACAGGTACAAAGCTATATTAGATTCAACAAGAAAACGGGCCAGGGAAGATCACGATGGAATTTCTATTCCAGAATGGCTGAAATCTTGGAAGGAGACCCTTTGTTCATCCCACCACTGACATCATCACTGGGGAGTGTAAAAAGGTGAGTGAACCATTTATAATATAAATAAGCAAGTAAAGCATAATTTTAGTATAGCCATATTTAGTAAAACATTTGACAGTTCAAGTATTAATTGTTTAATGCTTCTTTTCCTACAGGTATTTTGGGGAGGGTAGTGACAAAAGTCTGTTCTGCCACAAAGAGATGAGTCTAGATATGTTAAAAGCTCAGTTAGGAACTTTTTGTATTCATGCACTGTTCCAGCAAGAGCAGTTATCATGGCATACAGGCTAGACATATTTGGGTTTTCCATGCCCATATATTGTCATAATTCATTAATATTTATTTTTCAGTAAACACTCTCTCCGAGATCTCCAATACCCAGCAATGTGCCACCCCTACAAAGAAGCAAGAACAGCAAGGAATGTCTCAGGAGACTCCTCACCTCTCCCCAGTATCGGTTATTAGTACGACCCTACTGAATAAAGGATATTGTCACTGTCTTGATTTTAGTACTAAATAAAAAAACTTACAGGCCCTTACAAATGTTTTTTTTTTTTCACTGTGACCGTTAAAACCAAAAATCCTGATTTACCTGATAATCATGTACACAATGAAGCACACTTGTTTTCTACCATGAATTAGTAAAATCAAATGAAAATTTATTATATGATAAACACATTACATGATAATCAAATGAGAAATTATAACTGGAAAAGTGTTGCATCAAGCTAAACACGAAAAGTGACACTCATTTGAAAAGCACAGAACATGACATGCATCTGGTGACAAGCAAATTATTAAGGATGGTGACAGGAATTTAAACACACGCACACTCCTCAATTTACACGAATAAAAACAAATCATAGTGGTGATGCAAATGCAAGAGATATGTATAAAAATTCAAATTATGCAATGGAAATAATAAGGTTGCTGGGAGAGAACTGTACACAGTGATGAAAAAATACACAACCATATGGTGTATGACAATACTTTGCTGCTGCTGTGTCAACTTCAGTATGTAGACAACATATAAGCACAACTGCAAAATCACACCAATCATAAATATAAATGCACATAGATAATATATGCACATGGTGGACAACTTATTAATGATGGTGACTCAAAAGACATGTAGACCTCATTTGCATGGGGAAAGAAATTATGGGTGTTGATACAAATACAAGAGATATTTATGCAAAATATTCAAATTATATAATGAAATAATAAATGTTGGTGGAAGAGAAAAGCAGACACTGATGATGGATGCTTTGCTATAGACGTGGTATGGCAAATATAGGTGAATATATTCTGGAGGGTGATTTTGGTGCCAGTAACCACAAGGTGGCAAGCAGCTTTGTTCTATTGTTGAACCACGTTGCTGTGGCAGATGAGGCTCAATCCAAGCTGGAGAGCCTGAAAAATTTCACAAAGATCTCTATGAAAGTTTGTGTTTATTGTGTGTGAGAGCATTATTATAGATATGTGTAAGTGGATACATTTATGCATATATATATATCTTGGACGTTCACATTTCTTAAAATTGATTTTGGCATTTATATTTATATTTCATTAAGTTTTTACATTTTACTTTATTTTTATTACGTTAACTTACATCAAAGGCGTCCGGCAACATTCGAAGTGAGATTTGAACTGGTATGTCGAGTATCCTGGAACGATGACTTCGACGAAACCGATCATGTGGGCATTGGAATTTTCATTATTGTCCTGATTTACTTTCAGTGGACAGGTGGGCCGCAAGCTCGATATTTATTTGCGACGGCTTGGCCACAGCATGGCGGGGTGTAGCTTGCAAAACAAAGACTTCACTCAAACCTCGCCGTAAGTCGGCCATCTTGAAACTCTGGCTTCCGGCTACACTGCGTTGCACAGGGACCGCTAGCTTTCGCTAACCCCTAGATTCGCTAGGCTAGCTTCGCTCGATTCGCTACGTGCTATGCAACACGCCGCTGGCCCTACCTATTGTCCCTCTTTCTCACGGTCGGCCACACATACCCTCGACTGTTACGACACCCGTCTAGCTCCCTCATTCAGCCCCTGTGTCCAGTCGATCGGTGGCAACGAAAACAAAGGCTGTTCTCCGGGCTAGGTAAACCAGTCTTCCCCAGAAGCGATGATGGCGGCCCCTCTTACGTTTAGTTTAGTCCTTGTTACTCCTCGAGGAGCATAGATCCGAAGGCCCCCTTACGTGAGCTGCCGCTATTCCCAGGCTCAGTATATGACAGGGGGTGGATTTCATGTTGAGCCTCTATCCCACTTTCCAGCCGTTAAGCGCAAAATGTAAGGAATGTTAGAATATTTTACAGAATTTAAGGGCACACTTCTCACCTAATTCACAAACTCACCGAGAGTGCGATGACCAAAGCGGTTGCGGCGAGTGCAGAATCCGACAGCTGGTCAGCAAATGCGGGCGTGAGGTTAGAGGGCAGAGCGAAATGTCCGACATGCGGGTCACTGTAAGCGCGTAACGGCTACGCCCTACGGGCGTTCGGTCATTTAGGAGCGGCATAGCCCGTAGCCCTTACTTTCACCGTCCCCCAATTAGGATCCCAAAGCTCTGGCAGGCTGGGTCATCATCATCATCATCATCATCAAATACAAACCAAGGAAAAGAAAATGAGCCACATGCTGCTAAATGCATACTAGACATGGGGTATGTTGTAAAGAAATCAGGGATGATAGTGAGAGAAGAATACCCTTTGCTTTCTTCAAGCCCTGATGGTACTTTGAATGATGCTGAATTGCAGAAATTAAATACCCTAATACCCTGACTTCAGTAAGTCGACCATGGACATCCCTATAACAGTTTTTCACAAGACAATCCATCCGGGGATTTAAAAAGTAATAATAGAAAACCTGAGCTAAAAGAGACAGAGGGCGGAGGCTATTACTGCCATGTACAGCTCACAGTGATTTTTAATGGTTTACATAAGGTCAGGCTATTTGTGTGGACCCTATGCATGCACTTTTTTTGTGTTTGATGCCATATGTCCAGAGAGATTTCCCTTCTCAGAAAGTTCTATTTTCAACACATTCTGCACAGGAAGGGAGGCTCAGTTTCTGTGATGATTACCAAAACTTAATCACAATCACATAGATAATCAGTTCATTTATCATTTTTTGAACATTCTTTATTTTTGAACATGCTTTATTTTAGCTTGTTTCTTTTGTTTAGATCCAGTTAAAAGTCATTATTTTTACCATGGAAATTAAAGTGCTGCAACATTTATCCATAACACGTATGAATAAAAGCTCTTCAATTCTGTGCTAATACTGTCTGCCATCAAATGCAGCTTATGTTTCTTACCTTCTTTTACAAGATACTGCACTTCCAGTTTAAGCACTTAAGAGCCTGATTTCTTTATTTACTGGGCTGTAAAGAGAAGAAAAAAAACCTACCATGACAGATGTCGCTAAAGACCAACTCAGGTCAAGCTGATAATTGCCAACCTTTTGTTAAGCGGGAGAGAAGACAGCATCTGCACGCGCTGCACGTGTACGGTGACCCTGGTGGCGTGTGGAGAGATTTGAACCTGAGACAGAGCAGACGTCAGCCTGAACTGTCGACAGAGTCGAGAGTGGAGCTGAGTGCAGGCTGACGACACCACGAGTGTGTTGAAAGACACCTCTGCCTCGGCCTATCCCCTAATGATGCATGCTGGGTATTGAAAATGTCATTGGTAGCTTTCCTCCTCACAGTTACCTATTACTAGTTGACTGGTTCTGTTGATGGTCGGAGCTCAAATCGATGATGCTTTTTCAATATCGTGGCCAAAAGCTTCAATCAGGCCTTGTCAAGCTGTTGATGTCGGTCAGTGTCACCAGGCATCTTACCGACAAATACGTGTTAGAGGGCGCTGTTAATTACACACTCCTCACCTCATACTGATTGCTTGTCCACAGAGCATGACCTCCACACCAGTCACCATCACCATCGCTACCGCCGACCCACGTGGTTTATGAAATATGTATTAATAAGGCAGTTACTGCCAAAGACACACTCACGCAAGCTTTGTGTCCATTCGGCAGGCAGTGTTTGGCCGCTTGCTTTCGAAATTTGAAGACAGTGACCAGCGTCGCTTTGAAATTTCATCTTGTATTTTAAAAAAATGGATGTAGTTTATATGTTGGTATAACATGTTTTCTGCGTCCGAGACAATATCTGCTTTTCTGACACCATAAACACAAAATTAAGAGAGAAATCACACGCTCGTCAGTATATCATTAGAGCTAAGTAGTAAGTGTCGATACTGGACACTCAAACGGTTGAAGTTTATGTGGTGAAGGCTAATACTTCAAAGCAGGTGCTTCAGGTTCTGAATTGTTGCATCTGTTTTTTTTGTTAGTTTGTTACCTGTAATTTTACTCAACCAGTAATACTTTCTTCCCCATGATTCACCAGTAAATGCAAAATAAAAAAGAATTTTAAAAAAGGGATTCGTGCAGCCGACAGTCTACTTGGGTACAACTTGCAATAACGGGCCTTTCAATACTTTCATCGCTAGAACAATCAATCCTAGAAGTACGCTATAAATTAATCACTCCTTAGATAATCACAGAAGAGAAATCGAAAGAGCACACTATGGAGGTCCATTATAAGTGTTGAAAACAAATATGCACCAGGATTTTCTTTATTTCATTGCTTTGACAATTGACACACACGAGCAGATCAGCATCTATGAACTCTGTCATCATCTACTGGCGTACGGAGCTGTCGGTGTACCTGAACGTTTGCTGTGTGACTAGCAGTCCCCCAAACTGGTTTGTGAAGCAGTTGGCAAGCTTTTTTTGATTTGTCGTGTGTCAGCACCTTTAGTGACCTCTACATGCCTATAATTAACACAGTTTAGTCCACCATCTTGTTCTGACTTTGAACCAGGCTGGTTAATGAGAGATTCACCTATTTTTTTTTTTATTGCCCGGAGCACGATCTATTGTTGATTCTTTGCCTTCATTGATTATCCTTAGCTTGATTGATAGGTTGACAACCATGCTCATTAGGCTAGATGCACCTTTTTAGTCCGGATCAACGGGCGAGGACAGTAGATGTTAATGTTATACGGGTGCATGACCACTAGGCGAGGAATGCACTTAGCGTTGTGTCCTTTTTGGCATCCTCCGTAATTAAGTCGTGGGTTCAGAGAACAAACAGGAGTTCCAGAATATCTGCTTATCCAAAAAAAAAACGACGCACCTAGTCGCTGTAGACAACGTGGAATGCGCTTAGATCGGTGTCCTATGGCAACATATAATCATCAGAATTTAACAGTTCTCTTAGTGCCGTGCGAAAGCTAGAAAAAGGAGGGGGGGGGATGGAGTGGACGAGGGTATATGTGTGCTTTGGATTATTGTGTTCTTTCACTGTGGGCGTCTTCTAAGAACCATTAGTTTAAACATTATCTGGTCGTATTTAAAAACCTCAGAGACACTTCCTAGATGGCCACTTAGCCAAACAGATGTACATGTATCCCGGAAAGCTGAAATATGTTCAGGACGTCTGCGCCTCAATGTTATTTGCTGTTTGATCTGCGACAGGAAACGCCGGATTGTTTTATTGCTTTACAGTGTAACCCTGCTTGTTAAACAAAATAAAACGATGTCTTATTAAATGTTACAACGGTTTTAGTGTGTGATGAATGAATGTTGGTTTGTGGGAGAGGGGCGCAGTCAAACAACCATGCTAACAGCAGCGGACGTTCATCTCTGCAACTTCTGATTAAATTTTAGTTTAGGCAAAATCCCAACAACAGCAAAAAAAAATAAAAAAATAAAAGTACTCTGGCAGACCTCTGTGATTAAAATTCAGCTTTGATTACCCAGGTGAGATATCTATGCTGGCAGACGATGATTTCTGTAACTGTAATTAAAATGACAAACAAGATAAAACACACATCCAAACCAATAGTAAAAGTGTTTTGTCCTCAAAACTTTCTTGGAAAATAACTTTACACGTGTGCAGTGGGACTTAAAACAAAGAGTGGTTGTGGGGAAAAGAGTACCACGCTGGCAGTAGCGGACGTTCACCCCTACCACAGTGTGATTAAAGCAAAATTTGGCGGGATACAAAAAAGTAGTTTTACGCTAGCAGACCTGTTACCCAGCCATCCCAACATCACAGGCGGGCCATCCATCAAAAATAAACACACTGTAGGGCACAATACACATCGTCACCCTCTGCTCTATTTGTAATATTAACACATTCTATAAAGGCATAACAAAATCAAATACAGAAAACTAGCGGGTGGTCGGTTGTCACAAACCTGCTGCGATATATATATATTTTTAGCTAGGAAGGGGATAGGGGAAAGTAAATTGAATGAAGACACCTATGACCGCGGCTGTCAGTGTCAACAGCCTGAGGCGTGCCGCGCCATGATGGGATAGCCGGCCGGTCTTTGTTTTAATTAAGTTGGTGTTGATAGGTTTTTGTTCGAACAAAAGAGAGAGTGTGGTAGTGTTTTGGATGTTTGTGGTGTGACTGGTTTTTTTTTTTTCTTGACAGGAGCGGGGAGAAGGGACAGTCTCCTCTTGTGTTGTCAGTGCGTCCAGAGCGGACAGGTTTTTCTATTGTAAACAAGTCTTCAAGGGACTTGGTGATGTAGTCCTGACTGGACTGTACATATCATGACATTTGTATCTTTAATACTTTATGTAACATTGAACCTGTTGAGGGTTTTGTTTTTTACTCTTCTTCTTTGTATCCGCCTGGGGTTCGCCAGTGGAAACTTCGTGTTAAATGCCAGAGGATACTTTGTGCTGTTTCAAGTGTCGACTTAAGGGAATTGAATAGTGGGAAGGAACATTAGATGTTTTGTGACAGTGGACGTGTTCGGACTGTGGGTTGGGAAATTTGGATTTGCTTTGTGTTTTCTTTTAATTTCAAATTATATTATTTTTAAAATTAAAATTGCTGTCGGTATTTTGATATATCATCCTCGTCTGAAAGGCACTGTAGAGTGCAGGTGACACCGGTTGTATAGTCAAAGAGGGTTGACCTCTTTAGTATACACTCGCTTGTCACCACTGAAGTAAAAAGTGGGCCACTATATATGATACGTTGATACCTGTTCACAGGGCTGGCCGTTGAGGGGTTTTTCGGGTATTCTGATTTCCTCTCCGTCACGAACCAGTCGTGTTTAGACTAGACATGTACTCGTACAGTCACTATAATATTATTATAGGCTAATCGAGAGAGGAAGATCAATGTCGCGTTATGCAATCGGGCGCTGAGAGATTCGTTCTCACAGTCACACACACAAGCACTCACGCGCCCGACGCGAGCAACGAAGACAATATCGCTCCTCCGCCTCCTCGATGAACAGATAAACACGCACACGTAGGGACAGTATAAAATATAAGTTTATTAGCGGTCACTAGACGTGACCGACCAACTCAAACAGACTATAAACAATGGAACCCCACAATCGAATAACATTATAAAACATGCAAGCAAATATCCTTACTGAATAAACAAAACAAATTGACAGGTATCCTCGCAGCCCAGCACCCACACGTTGGGTGGGTACAATAGAAAACAATTATACCCACCTAACTGATCACTGTCTGGGGCAACGCGCCCCGAAGAAATAAAACACACACACAATCAACACACCTGGCTAAATGAACGAGAGGTAAGGTAAGGACTAAGCACCAACCGGTAGGTGAAAACAAAACGCGCACGAGTCACTGCGCCACTCTCTCCATCCGTTGTCTGCTGCATCCGCTATGACCAGCAGTCCGAGGCGGAACCCTGTGACCGCAACGTCCGTCCTCACGACGATTAGATTTGATGACTGATAAGAGTGACAACTGAATTGAAGATTGGCGACTGAAGAGCTGAAGAGTGACGGGGAAGATCGACGATTGAAAGCGATTTGACGTTTGAAGATTAACGAAGAGTGACGATTGACAATGAAAACGATTTGACGATGGACAACTTGAAAACAATCAGAGCCTGCAGAAAAACGATGCACAATGTAGTTCACAACCCATGAGCCAGACCCCACCCCGTCTGCCATGTTACCGTTTAACTGACCCCTCAAGTATGTCCCTTACCGTCCGCTACCTCCGTTGTCCGCTGCGAGTCTGTGACTGTCGCAATACCCTACACACACAGCAGTCTCTAACACTCGATCCTAGTCGCTAACAACGAATCATCACAACCACGATTACAACAAAATTAAACACATATATAAGCCACCCTCCCCCATACATACACAGAGACATCGAAGCAAAATTCACACACGTGTGTGTACTGACAGGATAGCAGGAATTTCCCTACCCACCCAGCGGCTCGTCACGCTTGGTTTACTGCCGCACACAGGAACCACAGGAGAGAATACTGGCTGCTGGGATCTGTCCTTGCACCAAGCCAGGGACTCCACTACGCTAAATCCTCCGCACACAATTGGATTCAGATCTTCCTATGGGGGAACAGATACTTTCCTCTGAACTTGGCACCTGTTTACTGGATAATACTAGTGAATTTCCACGCTCCAAGTTTTAAGTATGTAAATTAAAATTATCTGTTGTGTGAGAAACACATTTTGAACACTTTTCTTACTGAGATCCGTAAATGTGGAATGAAGCAGACCTGGGCAAAGGGCGATCCGGCCCGCCCGCCAGTATATATACTATATACACAGTACATGTATTGGGTAAAACTGAATTAACTATATTAGTCCGGCCCTCTAGAACCATCCCAATTTCTCATGCGGCGCCTTGGGAAAATTAATTGCCCACCCCTGGACTGAAGTCATGGCTTGTGATATCAATTCTAGGAATTTGTAATGAATTATTCAAAGTGTGTGGGTTTATGAAATTCAAGTGAACAATAAACAACCCATTATTTAACTATTTATTTTCTGTGTGAATCAATTATTAAATACAAAGTAAGCAAATATTATATTCTCACAACAGATCATGGAAAAGTCAACATATGATTTCATCAAAGTTCAGTTGTAAAAGTTATATACTAAACTTCTACAAAATAATCTACGTTTTGCCTTTCAAAAATATAATCTGGGTCAAACAAAGGACCAAAAAAAGTGAAATTTCAATAATTTTCATCAAAAATAGCTGACATTTTACAAACACACCACTTCGAAATCTAATTTTTATGACCACAGATCAATTTTCTGTTGTACAAAAATATGGGCAGCTCATCTTATTGCCACCTGTTATTTCCACTATAACAACACATTCTACATTGAGTTCAATGCAAAGGAAACATTTTTCAGCCACAGAAAAAATGACACCCAGTTGAAATTGCAGTTACACATGAGCTCCGCACCATGCACATATGGATGTGCAACACAACACACACATGAACTCCCAACTTGTCTGTGACAAACCAGCAGAAAACCAAACTAATCAATCAAAACATTTATTTTTAAAAAAAAAAATCAAGACACAAGATCCACAAACTTTTGAAGTCAGTACCATAACGAACTAATATCCCTTGACTGCTGGCAGACTATTTTTTCCAGTTAACTGCTAAAACAAGGCATTAGACGACATAGCTTCCGGTTTATTCACATTCTTTGTTTTGCAAGAGGCCAGGTACACGTCTCTGAAGATGCTAAGCTTTGGTCTTGGCAGACAGCAATCCACCTATGCACGTCCATGGTACCATTGACTTATGCCAGGACATATCACTCTGTATAGTATGGTGATTTTTTTCTGTGTAGTTGCTATAGTTTTAACAATTGTACTTTATACTTAAACTTAAAAGACTGACTGTAGCTGGTGACATAAAACATGTACCTGATACACAATTAAGATTATAACTGTAATTTTATGGGCCCTTAATGAGGTCTCTAATATGTGAAAATGCTGTTCACACGAGTCTCATATACAGCAGACAGTTCATCTATTGGTGATCAGCACAAAAGTCTGAAATTCATGTTTCAATGCATTACCTGACTTCTCCAAGAGAAATTAACTGATTACTTTTGACCAGTAGAATAACAATATTAAACAGAGTGTAAGGATCTCCTTTTTCCACATCAACTTCTAAATTATTTGAACTGTACGTACATAGCAGAACTGGTCAAGCCTGAACAATGCACAAACAAGTTTCACAGAATACTTTCCTAATGTTGACAAGAAATGAATGTCTGGCTTTCATAGTGATCCGATACAAATGTCCTCAAAGCTGCAGCTCAGTTGCACTAATTTGTCCATACTGAATGAAATAAAGGCATGCTAACTTTGAAATATAGCAATTTCATTTGTTATTTATAGTGTTATTAACAAATCTATTTTAAACTATAAGAAAATTTCAACACCCTTATGTATCTTGTTTTTATTTTGTTTAAAACATCTTTTAATAAACAGCAACAATAATAAAACATTAATTATGATTTGCTTATTTTACACAATCGCTTCAAAACATTTAAACAAACATTTTTACAATATTTAAAAAAAAAACACTCACAGAACATTTTATCATGAAAATAATTTTATAGAAAATGTCTAAAAACATTGGCTATAACATCAAAAGATGGTGAGATAAAATCTTAGTCACCTCAAATGGGATGTATTACCATGTCAACAACTAAAACAATTAAAAAAATATCCAGTATTTTAGTTTGAGTTTCTCAAGCATGTGCATGAATGCATGTGCACACAGGCATACAAACCTTACTCTCTTTTTTCAGATGTGCAAGTCATAATGTTAATTATCTTTGAAGAAAGTATCTCTAGGTTTTGGATAGGTTACGTTCTCCATGATAGTCTAACCACTGTCAGATATGTTACAATGGCTTTCACGCCTGAATGATCCGAGTGAAGCTAACCCAGCTGAGGTTCTGAGTCAAAGGACAAGAACTCTGCAGATGAGAACTCTTGAAACACCAAAACCTACAAAAAGAGAACAAACATGTGTACATTATGATTCAGGTCACCAAACATTGCTTTTACATCAGCTAGAAATAATCAAACAGTAAGAGCACATGCAGACACCTCATCATTTCTATTCCTTACACTATTCATCAAAATAGATGCATGTATATATATTCCTTTCAAATGTCCAATAAGTTATTTGCTATTTAATCCCATACTGCATTTGAAACAAACTTCACATTTTAGCCAGTGAATATTCTCTAGTATATGCTCAGTTCTCAAGCAGATGATAAAACAAAAGTATTAGATTTAAAAAAGCAGAAAGTTTTAAAGAAGTGCAACTGACTTCATTCTTGCCCTTCTTCAAAAATGGCGCAGGTAAGTATAATGTGCGTTGCGGACCTCTATCCCAGTAGCGTCCAAGGTTATGTCCATTCACTATTACAATTCCTTTTTTCAAGTGCTTATGAAATAAAATATAAATTTTAAATGGTAAAAATCTTCACACATAGCAACAGATAATTCAGATCTTGGGGAAAAAGAATGAGCAGAAAGAAGGCCATGGAGTATAACACTTAGACATACAATTAACAAAGGTCACAAAACAAAACCTTAGCAACTAAGGAACTCATGGATTTATATTGATGTGCTACAGCAAACATGCACTTTCCATCTTTATCAAATATTTTCTATTTGACCATACTAAATCATACATGTACTTACTTGTCTATGTGTCTTATTTGACAATACTGTCACACTTGATCTAGATGTCATTTATTTATCTCTTGGAGCTGAATGCTTTTATCTGATGGTGATATTTAACTTCTGACACAAAGATTATGAGCACAAGATAAAGCTGATTAGGTTTTGGAAATGATCATTAAATAGAAAAGAATATAAACACTAAATATTAATGTGATCAAAAAGATGTGAAAATGAAGACAGTGTCCTACCATTGTGTTCACAAAGGTATCTTTCGGTTCATCAAGTATTTCCAAATATGCACGGCAAAGTACTGGGGAATTTTTTGGCATTCCAAAGTCTCTCCACACAAGGGACTTGGAAACTCTGCAGTAAATGTGAGTAACAATCAAATATAAATCAAGTTAATGTTACTCATGGATTAAGAATACTTGGTTAAGTATTTGGTACTAATTCCTGATATATTAAATTAAAAGCAAGTAAACTAGTCAAAGGTAAGGGTAAGGTCATCCCATGAGCTTTATCAGGTTGTTAGGGGGTGAGGTGTTAGGAAATTCACTTTTCTTGGGGGCAGCTGAGAGTGGTGCTCATCTCCTCTCACTTGCTGTCTTACTTTCCCTAATGAGACAGGTACCCAAACCCGCTAGCTAGGTTGCCTCGGGGGAGTGTGATGCATGACATGAGTATCAAACTCTCAGTTCGGATGCCAGCACTGGTTGTGAATTATAGGGCTTTGGTTTTTCTGATCGTGCAACTAAAATTGCATTATTATAAACATGTTTTTAGAATAAGAATAAACACATCCAACTCAATGGTACATTCACATTGAGTAGGTTTCCAATAGATGTTATTGCAATAATTATGATGCTATACTTTTGGCATTAACTGGTTAATTCTTCTAATGTATATAAGTTTTTTAGTACTACTTATTGATTTACATATACATTGTAGGAATAATGGAATTCATTTAGATTATGTCTTGCAGTTGAAGATTTATTGAATAGTTGAGGGTTTCATAGGCTTGGGACCCACAGAAGAATTTGAAAATGTTCCCCCAACTGGTTTAAATATAAAGTTGAAAGACATTAATTTGATATATGTATCCAAATGTGATTCTCTGAAATGCATCAAAAGGATCTATATAGGAATTAAAGAATGAATACGGCCTCTTCTTATTGTAAAAATGTATTAGTTTGCTATTTTATAAAATGCTGTACCAAGGATTATCATCTTTAGTATCATTACAATATTTTCCCTTTGCTGTATAACCGTATCTCAGTATTTACTTTTTAAATAAATTTACTCAAGGAGATGGCATTGGTGAACTAATTTTTGGGTATCATGTCAATTTCTCCATACCCTCAAGGCATGAACAAATGTCTAGTTCTATGACAATCATGATGGCATCACGACCTTTTCAAAATACTCCTCACTCCTCAGCATAAACTTTTTGAGCTATTGGATATGACAAAGTAATTCATTTAGATGGATCAGCAGAAATTCTTGTCACCTATATTGAATGAGAAAAGTATGACTGCTATTGGCAGTATTAGGATTAATAGAATAACATGCTTATACAATATACAAGAGAATACCTGGACAAAACTGAACATCATACATGTACAGCCAGCAAGAGAGTCAATTGCAAACTAAGCCAGAAACAAAATACTTGTAAAATAGATATGACTCAGAATTAAACTGAACAACATACTTTTCTAAGAAGTCTTCATCAAAATCTAGTGCCAGAGCTGTCCAGTCAGTAACAACTTTACCATCAAACATGACATCACCAGCTAAACCTGCAAAATCAAGTTCTGAACATTGCAAAGCTGCAAGACAGCTAAAATGAAAAAGTAAACATTTTAAAGATGCTATGCAACTGCTCAAATATTCAGTCTTCATAAACTTGATATATGACTTGGTATCATCATTCTGGAGTATTCTGCATATGTGCGTGCATGCTTATATGTGAGTAAAAGAGGGTTAAAAGGGTTGTGCAGACATTCACATATGTATGTATGAGGTACAGGAAAGAGATAAGGATAAGCACGGTGTTTTTGTCATGGAAATAAATAAAACAGAGAGAGAATGAATGAAAGTGAGAATGCACCATAATGTGTGCATGATGATGTGTGCCTACAGATGTTCATAACAATAAAGCTGATGACAGACAATATTATTGTAGTTAGAAAAAAGCATTTACCTTTCCTTTCTTCATTGAGCAGATTTGAGTCAAATTTGATAAAGTTGACCCGTCCAAGATTTTCTACTATTATGTCAAGTTGGCTGGTGGGCTAAAACCAAATAAAAACACAGCATGAGATGAAGTGTTTTCAATGACTACTTCCCAAAAATTAAGAAGTGAGGATACATTTAAGCAATATTAACTGACAATACATAATGCTTCTTTTGTATAGTTAACAAGTCTATCAATCAGATTAATCAGCAGTTAAAACCTGTTCAGTCATCTTTACCTGGGAGGCTCGGAGATCAACTTCCAGCTTTTTGGCATCAGAATCAAACACAGCAACACTATCAGAGTTCAAAAGCACCTGCAACAATTTTGTAATCGCTAATAGTTTTATTAAAAACTTCTATTTCTATAAAATACAATTTGTTCTTGCAAGGTTGGAGATTTGACAAAAATGGTCACATAGTAACATTTTTTAATTTAGTCTTCTTCGCACAGGCCTATTTATCTGCTTTTATTTAGTTTGATATTCTTTCAAAACTCTTTGCTGTCCTTACTCCTTTTGATTACCAGTTAGTCTGCATAAACAGTGAGGCAGTGCACCTTCCAACAACCTTGGACTAGTCACAAAGGCACAAGGCTTAAGTGTGTAAATTTTACCAGTGTTTTAGCTAATTAGTTTGTATAAGTCATCCTGATAATATCTAGTGTCAGGCTCCCATTCTCATACTGACATACACATTCAGATAACATGAAATGAACATCTGAACACAGCTGTGATCATCATCTTCTCTTCAGCATGTAGACAATCAAATACTTCTGAGAAATCTTAAATGATCAGTGACATAAACATAACCAAGCATTTAAAGAAAAAACTGCAAAATTTGCAAACATATTATAAGCACACAAGTGTATATACAAACTATACCACACCTGTGCATAGTCATGAACTCTTGGAGGCAGACTTATTTTGTTGACAGACCCAATCTGTTTTCGATAAATAATATATCCATAGGACTGACCAATACCCATGTCAAATTGATACATTTCCATTGGCTGAAGGTTGTGGGATATAGCTTTTTTCTGAAATCAAATTATTAATCAAAATGAGTTTCAGAAGCTTCGATGAACATCTTTAAACCTGCGTGTGCACATGCATACACACACATTCACATATGTAACTGTGCAAAGAAATAAAATGAATGTCTGATAAATATGAGGTCTCTATGAATGTAGGTCTAACTTTCACATTATTGTCAGTCTGAAAGTCTATAGTTGAGATAAAGAAATTCCAAGAGTTCCCACAGCCATTCATTTTATTTATCACTGTCCAACTAAGTAATATAGTTTTTGTTGTTTTTTTTAACTTTGCCTCACTAACATTTTTTAAAATGCAAAAGCACACTGTAATAGTGAAAAACATATTTTGTGGGTCTTTCATCATTTGAAGATATCAGACTATGATATGATTACGAAATTAAAACTATTAAAAGGAGTAAATAAACAAGTTGTAGTCCAATACATTTGAGGTTTTCATGCCAGGTTTGCTAGAGGAATACCACAAACTACAGGAAGAAGTCTTAAAACTCTCACTTCCAAACTCTACTACATAACATATAGGAAGACTAAATAAAAACTGTTGCAAAATCATTCCTTGAACAGAACAGACTCTGAAAAGTATTATTTGTCATACTTGAGTATTTTTATTTTAAAAAATCTCTTTAATGTGTGATTTTAAAATTCTGACTGTTTAATATTTAAAAGACTAATGTGCCTTATTTTCTAAAACTAAAAAATGGTGTTATCAAAATATTAAAGTGTTACTATTATTTTTTCAGTTTACTAGAGATAGGGATATTTCTCTTTGCATGCTAAAAGTCAGCAAAATGACATACAATTCACCAACCTGAATTAAAAATGTCAGATCATTCCAATTCATATATTCTGCCAATCTCAGATTTCCTGAAAGCAGACAGGACAGCTTATGAAGTTTTATATAATAGTACCGGGAACATATTACATGCATTTATTTAAGCAATAAATTTATAGTTCAACTGTCTAGGGATAACAAAGTGGCATAAACAAGTAAATTTTAATCTAGAACATACTGCACCATTGAAATTGTGTGTCCTTCATTCTTCAGAAAAGAATTAAGAGTGTGATTGTAAGCTTACAGCTGTGCTGTTTGGATAAATATGTCAAGAAAAGACAGGCTTCTATTAACTATTTATGGATGGACTACAGAAGAGTTTTCTTAGAGATGCCATTAGTCAATCAAAGAACACCTGTAATTTGGAAAAAATGTTGGAGAAGAAAACTGGTTTAAACAAGCACAATTTGTTTTGGTTATTAGGGCTACCAAGAGGAAGTGCGATAGCACATTAGCTGGTGCACACAACTTTAAAACAGGTTTTCAAAGGCTGTCGATGGCCTATGATTGGAATAATCTTTTTGTCAACCTAGTTTATTAGTAAATTAAGCATGTTAAAAAGTGGCAGAAAGAGACCATCAGGTCTCAGCTTCTTTAAGCCAATGACATAGTGGAGTTCTTACAGTTCACTACCTTTACAATTATGGGACACTTATCTTTTGCCTTTGAATGAGGACAGAGCATGTACAAATGTGGTTTTTTTTTGTGTGTGCATTAAAGTAGCAGTTCTGCATTTCATGACTTTTAGATAGCATACAATTAGGATGAGTCATCCACCAATGGGCATTTTAACATTAAAAAACAAGTCAATTCTAAAACCTTTTCTTATCCCTGCATGGCAAGCACCTATCTGTAAAAAAGTGCCACCATAAAATTTGAGTTCATAGCACTAGCCTTAGTTGAAAAATAATCCATCAATCTTAATGTCAATTCTTCAAGAAAACAATGACATTTCCCCTGGACTTCCCATATAAAACTAAACCTATATCTGTAAATTAAAATTATCATATTAAATTCTAAGAATCTCGCTCATCGCACAAGGTAATGAATTCATCCAAGTCAATGCCATGGTCTACTAAGAAGAGAAAGCAGTGCCATGCCATCAGAGAATTCAAGAAGATATTAACCTTTGCGGTTACTGCAACAGCTGTTGGTAGAAACTTCAGAGAATAAAGCAAAATATAACCTGAAAACTATAGCACATTTTCTGAAGTGGGAAATTGTTAGGGTATTTTTTTTAAAATAAAAGCTACAAATAATGCATGCACAAGCAAATAAAGGAAGGCATGCATGTACTCACCATAGTTTGCTTTTAGAATGTTAGGAGGTATATCTGGAAGGGAAGTGATTCCTGCAAAAATGATATAAACTAGAAAATTAATCAAGAACATGCTATATTTCAATAACATATGCTCACTATATTTACTATATTAGTTAAATGCCGATGTACTAGTTGCATGTTCTGAAATCAATGTACCAAGAAATACCCTTTTTAGTGGTAGAATTTATTTCTTCGAGTACTTACCAGATGACATGACTATGGAGATCAGCCTCTAGCCACCTCAAATTCAGACCTGTTTCGGTTAAATGACCACATAACAGTAGGACATGAAACCAGTTCAGCCCCTCTCCCATTCCACCTGTCATGCTAGTGAGCACTCACTCTGTTTTTTACCTGGACTGAGTTTGGAACCCACAGCAGGGAGGCCGGAGGGATCTAGTTGTCATGTCATCTGGTAAGTACTCGAAAAAAGAAATTTCACCACTAAAAATGGTATTTCTTCTTCGTACTGTACCAGATGACATGACTATGTGGAGACTAAAAGGTGGAGGGAGTGGTAACCCACCCTGGCAGCAAACCTAGGTGAAACAACTTAACATACCACAAATCCAGCCGGGCTGTAGGCTGTGAAGGCACCTAAATTGCATTAAAGAAATCTGCCTTCAGGCTGGCCAAATAGGCCATCACACCTGACCCATGCTGCCGAGCCACTGCCAATCACTCTACCAGTGTCAGAAGGGGTGCCAGGTCCCACAGGTAAAACCTGGGGAACATCATAACACGCCTTTCTATCACCTGAATGCTACTTTCAAGCCTTCCGTTCTAGCCGGTTCAGCTGGTGGTACACACATACTTCATGTGCTCTAGCAGCACATGAGAGGCTACTGTAAACAGTGTTACAAAAACAGCCTTAATGACAGCCCCGACCGATTGCATGAAAATTTGAGCTTGAAGACAATCACCATAAAACAACAGGTATTCTATGTTACTTAAAGGAGCCCTAGAAGGGCTCCAGGTTGCCATGCTCAAGAAGGTCAGAAACCAGCGCCATTTCAAGAAGAGGAGAGGATGTAATGTACAGTGTAAGGCAGTGAATGGCCAGCAATGCAAAATATTATTATAAGCCTGCCACACTTATAACATGAGCACTTATAATTCATCCTTTTATCATGATCATCTTCACTTCCACCTCTTACTGACCCACGCCTGCATGTACACACACATATATACAGTCAATATGCTGGTGGATATAATGCATAGCAACATACTATCATGGAATAAAAAACAAAACGACAATCTTATATCAACCTCAGTGAACAAAGGATGTCAATGTTAATGTGACAGAGTAGCCCAGTCAAGGGCAGTGACATAGTTGTCAACGCCTCGCTAACTTAAAATGCATCCATTGACTAGAATTATTAATGGGAGCAGATACAGAAGGACCCAGAATGGAGCCTTTACATACAGCTCGAGTTTAGGCAAACTGCATAACACATGATCTCCACATAGTCATGTCAACTGGTACAGTACGAAGAAGAAAGGATGATAAAATAAGCCAAGAAAATTAGTATTTACATGAACTACCTTTATGGTAGTAATTCTCTCTCATCATTTTTATAAAAGGGGAGGGGCATCAAAACATGTACTTTTCCTATTTAAAAATAACTCCAAAGACTCATATTACCTTCTGTATCCCCCCCACCCCAACCGACAATACACATTCACATGGCTGATTGTACTTTAGTATATATAGGGATTCCATTTTAAAGTCAGTCAACAAGTTTATCATTTTTTACTGACTTGGTTAAAAGATAATGGGTCATCATACTGAAAAACAACCTGTTTCTCACCAAGAGGTTTGTAAATTTTATCTAAGATAAGTTGTCTTGTCTTAAGATATTTCTCAGTGATGTCCCAGCTTCAGACAATGGTGCATCATAGTCTGCAGAAAACGTAAGCAAAAGCAATGAATAAACAATCATGAGGCAGTGATATTAAGACACAGAGCAAGAGCAAAGCTTGAAGAAACAGAAAATGGGGGTGGAGAGAAAGAGTCAGGGGAAAGAGATTTGACACCTTTAATATCATTGACTTCAACACAACATGGGGAAGAATCATTATCTTGTATTAACAAAGAGAAAATGTAAAGATCATCATATGACCTTTTCCAGGTTGTTAGAGAGTGAGTGTTAGAGACCTAACTTTTCTTGGAGCCAGTTGGTGGTGCCATCTCCTCACCCTTGCTGCCTTACCTTTCCCAACCCTTACTGTAGTCAGGTACCCATTCCCGCTAGCTGGGTTGACTCAGGGAAGTGAGCTGTGCTACATGGGTATCAAACCAGTGCGCCTCTCAGGTCAGCTGCCAGCGCTCTAACCATTTGGCTATCCACTCCCAAAGTAAAGCGTAAATAAAAACCAACATATAATAATGGACATTTTAACTACATTAGAATCAGAGAATATATCTATGACCATCATGTGCCAAAGATTTAAGTAAGAACTTAATAAACTTTTACTTGGGAGACAGTTTTATTTCACAAGAATGCATAATTGCATACTGAACCATGTATAATACTCCTATGCGCCTATACCTATAATACTGTAAATTAGCATAACCCGTAGACTAAAGATTGAGGCACTAGAACTGGAGATCAAATAAAGTCATCAAAATCTTGACCTTTCAAATGAAATAAATCATGAAAGTTTCTCTATTTTTGTTAAAGTCTGAGATTAATCTTAGAAAGCCTCCCACAAAATTAACTCCCAGGGCCATATAGTTATCAAATGAGGTTAAGTCATTACACCAGGGCAAAAGAAAGCATCTTGTCTTCTCAGTAACAAAAAGGTGTCTAGACCTTCAGATATTTCTTTATAATTATAACACACAGAGCAATTTTGTCACTACTTCATAACTATGGCCAAAGTAGTATTTCTGGGATCTGAACATTGCTTTATTACTTGCCCTTAATTTCCCTGTTTTGTCTCTGGAGGATGATTTCCTTCCCTCCCTTCATAACTACAGTCTCAACAACCAAAGACATATCACTTTACAACAGACATGTAGCAGTCACTGATTTTCATTACCATAACTGGTGACATCTGCCTTATAGTGAAAGAAGTTGTTGGCTCCTGCCATAAACCCAAAGTTGGTGCCACCATGAAACATGTAGAAGTTAATGGATGCCCCTGTTTCTAGGATCTTACTCAATCTTCCTTCATACTCTGAAAAATGGAAAAAAAAATATCAAACAATGATTATATCAAAAGTTGTTCACATATGTTTCAGAAACTATTTTGTCAAAAAAGAACACAGCCTCTGGCTTGCATATGGACACCATAAAGGTTTTTCAGCTAGAGTGAGTATGGCTGCTTCTTCATTGCTGTGACAGAAAGCAGAAAGTAAGAGAGGAGAAAGTACAAAGAAACAAAGCAGAAAGCATGCATTTGCTCATGCCAGTGACATGTTGTACCACATGTCCTCTGCTATCGACGGTGATTATAAAAAAAAGTGGCATGTTTTAAGGTGGAAGATTTAGCATACTCCAGAGGAGTTTATTATTGCTATGTGTGCAGTGCATACTGACAGAAGAAAAGTATCTTTACAGTGTTTTTTTTTTAGCAAACAAACAACAGCAAAAACAAAAAATAGAATGACATTGAGACAATTATTATTGTTAAACAACTAAGAAAATATATTTTTAAACTATCATAGTTAAATAAATAAAAAGAGAAGAAAAAGAATATTGCAGGATAATTTTTGTGAATAAAGGATACAGCAAATTTCCAGAAGAAAACATTAAAATAGTTCAAAGAAGACTGTTCATTCATTCATTTCAGGAAAAGTGTATATAAATGGATGCTAGTCTATAAGTGCAAAGCATGTGATCTTGGTTCTGTTTTGCAGTTTACATTTAGCCAGCTTATATTTGTCGCTCAGCTGTATTGTATCAATACGCTTCTAGTCTGCTAGTGAGCAGGAAACAAGATCCCTATTCCTTAATCAAAAGCCAAATTTTTCATTTTTACTAACACGGAATCTTTACCGTAGCATGTCATAGAAGTTTTCACTATTATATATAAAAAAGAATAAAAAGGCTTGTCTTATTAGTGCAATCAAGGACATCAGGGATAAAAATATTAGAGTGAATATTTATCAAATGCCTTAACTGGAAGGAGAAAATAATGATAAAAACTGACCATCCACATCGTCAAAACTGTGTGGCTGACCCCAGTGGTCAAACCAGCCTGTCCAGAACTCCATGACCATGAGGGGAAAATCTGGGTTTTCTTGTTTAATAATATTAAAAATGGCCTGGCCAGCCTCTATCTCTTTGAAGTTGGCAGTAGGCAGAGCACCTATTGAAAATACAGATATCAAAACAGTTAAGTTAAATTCACTAATAGTTTCAAGCTCCAAGAGAACTCTCCTTACGAGTGTGAGCATGTGTTATTTGCATTTATTATTATTAAAAAAAGAACAATGCTAGGTGCATAAGACTAAGTCACTCACTATTATAGAAAATGATTCGGACATTGCCCTCTGCTCCATCAGATGTAACCAAAAGTTCTTTGATGCCATTTGCTCTCAGCAGCTAATAAAAACATAAGAACTGTACTTGTACATTTTTGGGTATTAGTCTTTTTATGCATAAGGTTTGGGCTTGTTGCTGTGAATTCATTTTAGTTATAGGTGTGTGAGTGAGAAAGAAAGAGTATATGAGAATAAGTGCATATGCATGTCTGAGAGGGAGTGAGAGAAAGAGAGAGAGATAATGTATGCACTGTATGTGCACTGTACATGTTTCAAAAGTTACAGCTGTTGAAAAAAAATTGCTACTCACATTCATACACTCCATCTTCTGATCAGTGTGACATACAACAGGGGCCATAGCTATGATGAGAGAATACAACATAGCCCCACAGCAACATGGGGTAATAAGATGTGTTTATAAAGTGGTATTCAGATCCTGCAAATCTTGCTTTATCAAATGTAAAACAGAAAACAGCAAAAGATAGCAGTATACTCACATCTTTCAGAAAATCTAAATGTTCCACTTCATTACTGTAGGCTCCAAATTCATTTTCCACCTGCACTGCTATGATGGGACCACCTTGTGTGAACTGTCAGATTATTTAAATATTCAAACTCGAAATGAATGGCTTCAACTCTTTAGCAGTAACCTTGCCATATGTAAAAAGTAAGCTTAATTAACACATTATTCATATGTCATGGTCAAAGACTTCTTAATGATGTCTTTTCTGGGTAGGTTTTGAATTGCAAGAAAAGTTTTCTTTGAAAGTTGAGACTATATTGACATGAGATGGAAGTATAATCGCCAAGTTAGCTCATGTTTTGTGTTACTACACCTATGAAACTTTTACTAAACTGAACTGAAACTATCACACAGTCAATTTTGGTTTTCCTTCACATGTAATATGTGATTAAGAAACTTAGTTACAACTTAAGAGATTTTATATCATGTCCAGTGTGGCCTTTAGGCAAAAAAAAAAAAATGGTTGGGCACCACTGAGTTAAGGTAACATTTCTTACAAATGTAAGAAGAAATTTGGTAGTAATACATTTGAACAAATGGAGAAAAACGCTAAAAAAATATGTATAGTATGGTTAACACCAACAGCAACAGTAAAAACATATCAACATGAACATACAAGAGCTGGAAAAGGTCAAAGTTTCAAATACTTAGGAGTCATATTAACCAAAGATGGCAGCTACATATCAGAAATCTGCATCAAGATTGTAAGAGAAGCCAGGTTGTATGGGGTAGATGGTTAGTGGAGGAATTTTTGGTGCTCTGGTAGCTGGTTCCTCTATATAGGATGGCCAGGACACACCCAACTCTCACTGCTGGCTTCACACACCAGTTTGGCACTCTCAGTTGACAGACTAAATGGTGTGATGCTGACTTGACATTGATTGGGTGGAGTGTCCCGAGGGTGAGCCACTTACAAACTGTGGAGCTTGGCTGTCAACCATCCCAACAAAGGGCATAGCATGGGAAACAGTAGGAAAACGAGCTCACATACAACCTTTAAGACCATGCTGAATCCAGAGACAAACATTTCACCATGGTGTTGTCTTATCCCAGTGTGCTGCCAAGAAGGGACTACCCCGGCAACTGGTGGCTCTGCAAACTCTGAGCAGCAGTAGCATGTACTACAGTTCTGCCCCTACATAGACAAATACAGAGCGGGCCATAGCTGTGATCTCAAGCAGCCACACTGGAAGAGACGCTCTGGGGCACCAAAGAGAACCTGGAGACAACAGCCCTGTTTGTAACCTGGGAGGGGATTGAGGTTTGACAGGTGTGGTCCAGGAATGCCAAACAAGAAGAAGAAAGTATGAGAAACACCACCAATGACTGAGCTGAACAGGATTTGACACAGTCAAATCACCAGTTTTAATATCATTCACTCATAGCTTTTATACTGCTCTACAGGTTCAAGAGTTCAACAGTGCAGGCAGATAAATAGAAGATTTAAGACTATGCATCTGATTTTCTTCACCTTTCATGCCTAGAACACATTCTGGCAACAGTAAGACATCATAAGTTGCCCAGTCTTGGTATGTGATCTACCACAACATACCAAGGATGACAAAGAAATGATCTTAGTGTTAACCATATTTTAAATATCACAGTTTAAGTTAATTAGTCAGTTTAAAAAACGTTATTTAACATTTATATTATTTAATAACTTTATTTAATAGCTTTTCCCCTCATTATTAATCTGCATTTTGCTTACAAACTGATAGCATTATTATTATTAAAAGACAGTCTTCTTGAAACCCTTAAATATTAATTACCTGAAGGTCTACTACTTGTGGTAAAAGATTCGCAAAAAACCGTGTAACTGCATCTTGATAGGGTTTGTAATTTGATCGAACTTTCATGTTTGGATCTGCCAACAGCCAGCTGAAAGTTTTTAAAAGAGAAATTACAGTAAAAATTAAAAGAAAATACACTTATTTCTGATGAAAAAAAAGCCACTAAAGTAGCATCAGAATATTTAACTTAAATATATCATAAGCATAGTAACACCAAATAAAAATGACAAGTATAATTAGTTATGCCTTGCTTCAAGATAATGAGATTCTCTAGCAGATGAGTGTGGGAGTAAATGTACAAGTCACAGTGCATTAAATATATGTGTGTGTGTTACAGAGAGAGAAAAAGGGAGATGTGTTTACAAGTTTAGGACTTAGGGAAAGCCATAAAGCATAACAAAAGATAATTAAAAGAAAACATAAGACTGCATGCCCATAGGCATACTAACAGTGAGAATTGTCTTCCATCATGAGTGTCCAGCCTTAGCAAGTAAGGTTCAAGTGACAGGAAAGAATGGATCTGATCCAGCAGAGGGAGGTGAGAGTACTTGGTGGACTAGAGGAAAGCAAAGAATGACCACTATGGTAGCTATCACTACATATGCTCATCACCTTGCTAACCTTTAGGTCAAGCCCTTCCTTCCTGTCATAAGGTAAAAGTTTTGCCCCTAAACCAAAATGGGTGTGACCAGGCATGCAAAGTCAGCAGGATAAAGACATGAGACAGCTTCATCAACATCAAGTTGTTCTCAACTGTGTGTAAATGTACTACAAAGGCTTGATGGGGAAGGGGTGAAGAAAATAAAGTAACAATGTCATCCCCACTTTGGCAGATTGGAATATGTTTTCCAGGTTTTAGCAGCCATGGATCAGCATGCGACATGAAGGAACTAAAATGGCCACGATTTGTCACATAAGAAACAAGGTGTATCTGGACCTTGTCACATTGAGCTAGTGAGTGACTATACTAAGACCAATTGGAAAGTTGCTAAGTGTGAAAGTGGCAAGCCAAAAACATGATATAATGTGTAGAAGGAAGGATTCTGAAAGCATGCTAGTGAAGTTTCTGGAGTGTTACCTTAGTAAAAATATTTTAAACCAGCACACATTTTTCATTATAGGTAGGCAAGATGTTGCATTCTTCCATCAATTTTTGGAGACTTTCTCAATAGACAGCTCTAGGAAGGGCTAACATGACCAGGGTAAGAAGAAACTAACAACAGGTAGCAGTGGAAAGCTTTAAAGGTGGTCTGTATATGAAACAATATGGACAACATATTTCCAGACACTAGGACCAGAGCAGAAAAATGCGTGGTGCCCAAATTTTTCTTGTCTGATGCAAGACAAGCGCAAGTTTGCTTGAGTAGGGCTGCTGACAGTTGGTGGAGCTTCAATATCACAGATAAGTATCCTGGGAACAGACCATGAAAGCATCCATAATACAGTGTGGCCACACTGAAATCGGTGCAGTTCATGAAGGAGTGGCGTATAACAGTTTTACATGGTATGATCTGGACAATTCACTACATTAAGTTTGGCAAACCTCTTGCCAAAATGTAACCTTCATGCTGCAGGTTTTAGAACTTGCAGTACAAAGGTGAATGGAAATTGGAATAAACAAAATACCCATAGCTTCATCAAATTATTCCAAGAGTTGTGGGACCCTAGGAGACCAAAGTATCAATATAAATAGTTAAAAATAAGTCTTTGGATCTCTTTTAAGTTTTCTTTCTCAACAACAGCAGGGATCAACTGATAAAGTTTGCTTCAATTTTAATTAATGATGATAGGTTTATCATTGTTGCACCATGAAACTGCAAGGTTTTCATTGACATTAGATATGTTAGTTCTGTAATCATTTAACAGGGGAATGTACATCAACTCAAGGAGTCAATAGGAGGGACTTAAGGATCAAGTGATACAGCCCACATGCATTTGTTCAATCCCTAAGCGCACTGATGAAGGCACCATCACATAAAAATGCAATTCCCAAATGTGTGTATGCACACAGGTATGAAACTAGCATAACTGTACCTAGGAACAGATGTTTAAACTATTAATCAGCAAACGTTTTTTGAACAGCATAAATTATCACTAAATTATCATTTACTATATATATATATGTGTGTGAAAGCACATGTGCAATCCTTACTCAAGCATGAAATAAACATGCATAGACTCATGCTACTTCCTTCCTTGTCTCTCTTATAAAACACAACCTGGTACACACATAAATTATCAAAAACCTACCTAGGCATGCCACCCCAGTCCCACTCTGAACAAATGTATGGACCTGGACGCAGAATAACGTAAAAGCCCATTTCATAGGCAAGCTCCAAATATTTCCTGGAAAAAAAAAATCAAGGGTCAGGAGCAAAGGGTTAAAAATAAAACAAAAATGTTTGACAAGTTTTAAGAAAATACTTTATTTTATAACAATGGTAGCAGGAAATAAGCTTTATTAAGTCAATAAAATTTTATAATATAATAAATGCATAATTTATAAAGCACATACTCACACTCCTAAGGAGCATGCTCTTAGCACTTAAGAACAAGAACGAAACATGGACAGCATATGATGGGGTGGGGGGGGGGGGAAATTGGTGTTTTACGCCGTGCCAGCAACTTAGACTATATCACGGCAAGGCAGCCAGCCCTGTAAACAGATGCCATGTGCAGAGAAAGAACAGCGTGCCTGAGACGAGAAATGAACTCTGGGCAGCCAGCCTTCACTGTATTGGTGACAGGCGCTAACCGTTGCGCCACTGGACCGCCCTACAGGGACAGGAAAACAAATAGCATACAAACTGTAAAAGAATAAAAAAAACAAAAACATACTAAATGAAGAATAAAATCAAATACAGAAAACACAAAGAGGAACCAAATAACAAGAACAAGAGCTGAGAGTGACATAATATTGCAAAAAGGAAGGGTATGGAAAAGGACTAGCATTATGGGAAAGGTTGCTAGGAGTTATAAAAGTGCTGGAGTAAAGAAGATCATCTAAATTTATCATTTTAAAAAACTCCAATAAACTTACATTTTTAAAGAAGTTGTGGTAGTGCCATTGTGACTCAATAAAAATCTTTTTTTTTTTTTTCTCTCTCTCAAACCTTTTAGTATCTAAGAGATTTACATTTGCACCACTCACCTTTTCCTCAGTTCTTATAGCACAAGTTACAGACTATTACCTGAGATTGAGCATCCCTTTATAGTTGAATTTCCCTGGTACTGGCTCATGCAAGTTCCAGGCAACATATCTGAATAAAAAATAAATTAAAAGATATAATGAAAAAATATTCAAGGTGGTTGAAATTATGATGAAAATGTAAAATGCTAAATAAATGCCAATACCTGGCAACAAATAATGGCAGGACTTCTTATGGCCACATGACTGTAAACACATACTGGACGTTTCCTAAAACAATAATAATAAAAGTATGATACAATACAAAAGGCTAAGGGTGTTTATCATGATATTATTGTGTAGGACTGATAAAAGGCATAGATCCCACCAGCTGCAGTCATAGCAGCTTTTGCTGTTTGATTGTTCTGATGATCACCAAACAGACACTGATTTTCTTCTCACTTCTTTACATTGTAATTCTTCCTTTACTACTACCAATTAGTACTGAAAATAAACAAGTTTATGCTGGCTGAATGGCTTAAAACAAAGCAAGGTTGGTTAGGTCCCTACAATATTGTGGTGTCCATATCCTTAGGTTAAGCAGGTCACAAATATTTGCATTAATTTAAAAAAAGCACACTTGACTATAAAGTGGAGGATCATCATTAGCATGTCTCTTGTTGAAACTTTAAAGTATTTCACATCTCGTAAACAAAGTATCAAATAGGGCTTAAAATTACTTAGAAATCATGATAACAATGAAGTGATGACTTGCCTTTTTCAGTACTTGCCTGTTAGTACTACTGCTGGTTTACTAAAAATAAATAAATAAGCAGTATTTGTGCAAGTCCACATGGTGAACAAAAAAATTCTTCAGGAAATTGCCTTACGTTTCTAGAGTGTTCAGACCACACGCTTTCATTTTTTTCATGCGATCACGCCAGTACTGCTCTGGGACACGAAAATAATGCATAGCTCCACTGATAATCCGGAAAGGTAAACCATTTAAGAAGAACTGACGTTTGGCAAATGTAAGTCCCTGTACTCTCTCTTGAAGGTTTGCTTGAGGCAACATTTTTTCAGTAGAGGAGGCTGCAGAAGTAACACAAATAGTAAATAAACATACTCAGATTCTGAAAAAACTTTATATGATTTAAGCATACAAAAGCTGAGACTCTCATTCTCTCTCTCACATACCCCCACTCACCCACACACCCAATTTCATAAACTATACATCACCAACCCATTCCAGTTCCATAACAAACTGCATGCATAAACATCTCAAAACACACAAACATGTGCACACACATGTATGCATGGATGCACACTTACTCATTCACTTGCACTATACTCACAATTGCATTGCATTTAACATTCAGTTCAGAAAGACTACTGCTTCAGCAGAGAAAAATACATTATACTGAAGGTGCTATACCAGTTTACAAGTTTTGGCAACTAAAACTACAAAAATGAAAGCAGTACTGTTGCTTATTAACATGTGGAGCAGCAAACAGACTGGTTCTCTAAGTACACTCAACAGTTGAATCAACATCACATCATGTATGACAACTTTTTCTTGAGTTTCATACTCAAAAGTGAACCAGTCCACTCTGTGTAATTACAGTCATGTAGACAATGTAATAAGAGTTATGATTGCAACAAAAATGAAAATACCTGTATCACAGCAAGCTTAAGTTGAATTAAGTAAACAATTTTTCTGCAGAAACAATCATATAATGGTTTACTAAATAATGCATGCTCACTAAATCTCTATGACTAATTTATTTACATTACAATGGTTTTTATTTAAATAGTTTTTGGTGTCACTACAAAGTTGTACTATGGGTTTGTATAGGCTTAATACCGTGGCTTTGTTAACAAGCACCTGGAAGAAACAAACTGTTATGATAAGAATACAAATGCATAATACTTGGAAATAATCTTTCCTCATAAATATTGTGTGTCAAAATATGTGTACTTTAGATATTTATCGTGCATACATTTTCTCTTCACTTACAAAATCCCGGAATTCCTCTGAAGTAGAACCAGGTAATAACAACAGAGGCGGCAAGAAGAAGGTAACACCGGCGTTTGTATCTCTCTCTTATCATTACTACCCGTAGTGTTGAAGGCCTGTGGGTAGAAAACATACGAAATAATAATATATCTTTCATGTAAGTCCCAAGTATTTTGACAATGCTAGGCATCTGTTACCAAAAGAAACCAAAAATCCGCGAACTAAGGAACGGGAGCTTACTCCTTCATAGTGCCATCGTCTGCTGCTGCGATGACTGCAATGATTTGTGGATCTCAGTGATAAGGTTGTTAGTCTTATAGGACAGTGAAGATAATAAAAATAATAAAGTGGTGAAAATGTGAATGCCTTGCCCCATTTTTTATGCTCTAGCAGTCTGAGGCCTTTTGCATTCAGAGTCGACTCCCTCGTGAAGGATTATCGTTCTTTGATTGTTACCTCCTGTCAGCCTTCACATTTCAAGCCTGCGTCGTCAACGTTGTTTACCAAGCTGCTATATTTGGTCTATTTGAAGATGTTTATTTCGAAACTGTATTTTGACTTTTTAAGTGCATGGAGTCTACTCTGCAGTTAAGAAATGTGCTGTATAAAAATATACGTTATGACATTCATAAATGTACGTCGACGCTGTTAGGATGTTCACTTATACCTTACTAAACATCTTACTACAGTAGTTTACCGACAACACTGTTTGAAGCACGGACCTTCCGTGGTCTAAGGAATATTGATGTTTAGGGGATCGACCTGCGCACAGACCTAAACTCTGCGCGTGGCTGTGTATATCAATAATTTATATGACTGGACTGCTGGCAGTTAGTTCGTTGTGAAAACGAGGCTGGTAAATATAACGCTTCTGTTTAGTTACATACTTTGTTACGGCTCGCCGAGACTAACAGTGGATCACTTCGCAAGAGGTTATGCGTTGGTCTTGGTAGACAGACAGCAGTCCACCTATACACATCCGTGTGTATGTTTCTTGCGCGTGCGCAGACCAGGGGTGCCCAACTTTTTCTCGCTCGAGGGCCGCACTGGACATTTTCTGGCAGTTTTACCAGAATCATGATGTTAAAAATGAAACTATGTTGTGTCTAGTCAAGGAAGTGTATAGAGATATTGGTTCGTGGTCTGGTTAAAATGACCGGGCCGGATGTGGCCCGCTCACCGTAGGCTGGGCACCCTTGGCGTAGACCAAGAATTATACCCAAAGAACAAAGACTGTCATTTAAAGTCTAAATCGATAGCCAGCCTTAAGACGCCAGAGGACATTTGATTGTAAGCGATATGGTCTTGGAGCGAAATGACCTCCCCATCAAGTATCAAGGGGAAGAATAAGAAACTAAAAACATTTATTTTCTTAGGATGTAGGCAGTGTGTGTGCGCGCGCGCATGTAGGGGTGGGGGTTACCCCGATTACATAGAATCACTGTATGCGTTTCAGAAAGATGAGTTTTGTGACGCATCAATTAAACAGCTAGCAATCACTATTTTATTCTTGGTGGCTTAATTCGTATACAAATTCTGTCACTTCCTCAAGAAGCCAAAAACATCAAGAATTTATCATTGCCAGGAACTTGTATTACTGGACTGCTGGCAGACGATTTTTTCCCCCGAGACTAACAGCGGAGAACTTCGCAAGAGGCTAAGCGTTGGTCTCGGCAGACAGACACCAATCCACCTATACGCATCCATGGAAGTAAAGAAATATGAAAGAGTGAATGTCGATAACTACACAGATAAATCAATCCGTTTTTTGAACAAATGAACGATTGAGCGTAGAGATATCCTTCGTACTTACCTCAGGAAGAGGCAGAGCTGTACACTCGACTTGATAAGACTTTTCATAGTGTTGTAGAAATAGTAAGCAGGGAAGAGAGCAAGAACGCTCACGGGGAAGCCGAGCGTGGAGACTAAGAAACATAAACAGCGAGAGCAGACGAGGCGAAAACAAGACAAACTTTAGGAGAAAATAAACCTAAAAATTGAATATATGGAACTCTTGGAATCAAAAACCACATGCTTACTTAGGCTTAGCAGCGGTTGGCCCATTCGTCTAAAACGAAATGTACCATCGCTGGTTTCCTTATAGGAGATTATTAAAGAGAGGTTCTATTAAAACCTCTCTCCCATATAGAACCCTCTTTCCCATCACTAAAACATAGTTCAGATCCAAAAGACAAGTCCAATCACACTATTAAACTGCTGAAAGCCTTCTAAATTAAGAAAAAAGAAATGTAGGAAGTATACTACTCACAAAATGTTAAGGGCCAGACAGAGAAACCGCAATAAATGAGAATGTTCACGTTGTAACATTTTTTAATTTACTAGCTGATAAGAAAAGATCTTTTCGCTTGTAAAATCAATTCCATCTTGAAATATGGACGATCAAAGTGACGCACACCCGACTCCAAAAGAAGTCATGAGAACTGTCGTCAGTGTGCTTGACACCGTCGAAAAAATGTGTGGCTGGCACTTGCTGGCACACATTCATTGTATCTTCCTCGCATAGAAGGAAGAATTGTCACTGAAGAGTTGTTCGAAGAATGGCCAGCCACTCCTACTGCAAGATCTGAAACAGCTGAACCACATTTGCTTCAAGTGGGTGGTTCGCCTGGCATCTCAGGATGTCTCAGACTAATGGAATCCAAAGTCACGTGAAAGCGATGGTCAAGGAAGACGCTAAATTTTCCGCCGCTGCAAAATATCGGTGACCATGCGAGTACGATGGTAAATGGCGTCATCTTTGCAGGTAGCATGATGACTAACTGCACACTCTCCCTTCCGTACCAGATACCCGTAAGAACGCCGTGGACGAGAGTTTTTGCTATGAGTATGGAACCTAGAAGGCCTAGAAGCACCTCCATGCCAACTTAGCTCCGTAACACTTCTCTCCTGTCGCAGTCACAGTCGTTTTAGTTCATTCAACAGTTCTTAATATTTCGTACACTAAATCTGCTGTTGTCCCTTAACGTTTTACGAGTAGTATATTTAGCTGACGGGTAAGCCCCAGTAAAAACTTGAAACATTATCACTGAAAGCTTACAAACTTCAAATTAAACAGAACAGAACTTCCTCCCTCCGTCGTTTCATTCATCCATTTAGGAGCTACGCCACAATAAATAAACAGTAATGACAACTATTTTAGACTGCTGTTAGTTTAAAACATGACAAGCCGCTGACCTTAGCAAATTAAAAAAGGATGAAGCTTCATCGTTCGTCAAACAAACCCCAGAAGAGCACCTTTTTACAGCACACGTGAAAGTGAAGAAAATACTAACGTGCACAAACAAAGTGGCCACAGCAGTTTTCTGTGAATCCAAAGGTAATAATAACACCTCCGTGTAGTGCAGCAAGTCAAGTCTGACAAGATGGCGATTTCCGTTATGACGTCAACCAATCTGTTGTCAGTTCTTCTAACAAATCTCTTCTTTATTCAGGTAACATTTATAAACTACAACCACTTTCAGCCTGATTCTTTTCCCAGCATGTGGTAGCCTAACTTAATCGAACTAAAATATTCTTTGTTTTTAATAAAAGACAGTTGATGATAGATCTGTTTTAGATCTAGAAGAAGGTCATGGCTGTTGTATGATCATTGACGATAATGGAGTTTACGACGATGTGAAAGCTTTGCGCGCATTAAATGTCTGGCATCTACTATGTAGTCATGTCTGGATATATGTGCCATGCTTTGCGCTAAACACATTCAGCGTGAAAACACAACAAAGGATTTCAAAAGATTATGTCGTATCCCAATGACTGTTTTGTCAGACAACTGGCACACGAAACGAAAATAATAAATAACAACTAGGCATTCAAGCTTTAAATCCCAGCTGTTTCGGGCTGTTGACAACGCATAGCTACGAATTCACATCAGAAGGTATTAATCAACAAAATTTTTGCTTTGTTATCGTAAAGATAAAAACTCACGGTTTTTCGGTCTTGTCATCCATCTTCGAATCTGACGAATTATCTGCCGCTTGTCAATTTATATTCCGTTACTAATATTGGAGTATTGAAGCTCAAACTCAAACCTGAAATTTGAAACCTGAGATCGTTTAATGTGAATCAGTGAGTTCGGCAGTCTGATATGCGGAGGCAGCTGGGACAGAACGCGGACCAGCAAAGAACCCGACTACGAGCAGAATACGGCAATGAATAGTACGCCTGACCACGAACTTAATTATTTCCCCTTATACACGTCCATGACCTGACCGACTTCCTCTTATTCATGCTTGGATGTTGATCATTGATCAGCTGCACAAGATGTCGTTAGATGCTAACTGGATGGCTAACACGAAGCAGTCTGCTAAACTGTTCATAGTTTGTAATGCTCACTGCTATGCGTTTATCTAGCGTCTAGGCTACTAAGCGCCACGTTGGCGTAGTAATGAGATACGAACGTCACCTAGCCCCAGTAATAGATCAGAGCACGAGTTTTTGTTAACCTACCTGGCGAAATATCTTTTAAAATGTCACTGCACGCCCTTGATCTTAAAACAAACAAACAAACAAACAAGCAAACAAACAAACAAACAAACAAACAAAAGCCACACCAGCAAGGCCAGGCATGCTTTCAACAGCCTGCGGCCCATCTAGAACTCCAGAGCATTATCCTTCCAAAGTAAGATCCGCATCTTCCACACTTATGTGAAAGCTGTCCTACTGTATGGTTCTGAAACCTGGAGAGTGGCAAACACCATCAACAAGCTCCGGAAATTTACCAACCGATGCTTACGCCATATTCTGGAAGAAGATGGCCTGAAAAGATCTCCAACAGCTGCCTGTGGAAAAGAACCAAACAGAATGCCACTAGCCAAGACATCAAAAAGCACAAATGGGGCTGGATAGGACACACCCTGCGCAAACCAGCTGACATCATTGCCAGGCAGGCACTTGACTGGAACACTCAGGGGAAAGAGAGAGTTGGGAGACCAAAGCAGACTTGGAAAAGAATACTAGAGAGCGAGGCAAAGGACGTCGGAACCACATGGGCCCAACTGAAGGAAGGTGGGCGGGGTGGGGGGGATGGATGTCCGAGTCCAATGCCGAGGTGTTGTTGCGGCCCAACTCCTCGAGGAGTAACAGGAACTAAACTAAACAAAGTAAAAGTCAAAAGCTCACACGTTGCAATATTGCAAACGCGCATGCACACTTACGCTTCCACACACAGACAAAGTGGATATGATATGTAAAGCTGATAATTGCCAACCTTTTGTTATGCGGGACGGAAGACAACATCTGTAGGCGCTGCACGGGTACGGTGACCCTGGTGGCGTCTGGCGAGATTTGAACCTGAGACAGAGCAGACGGCAGCCTGAACTGTCGACAGAGTCGAGACTGGAGCTGTGTGTTGGAGGACGCCTCTGAACTGGCCTGTTACCTACTAATATATTCTGGATACTAAAAATGTCATGGATATCTTTACACGTCGCAGTTACTAATTACTCTGATTGGATTGGTTCTGTTCATGATCAGAACTCGAATCGATGATGCTTTATTAATCTCGTGGAAGGGAAGCTTCAATCAGGGCTTGCCAAGCTGTCGACGTTGTACAATGTCACCAGGCGTCTTACTGACAATTGTTAGCGGGCGCTTTTAATTACACACCCCTCATACTGATTGCTTGTTCACAGAGCATGACCTCCACACCAGTCGCCATCACGGTCGCTGCCACCAACCCACGTGGTTTACACAATGTATATTATAAAGCAATGATAGTAACACTCTTTGAGTACAGACACAACTGGACACAGGGGCAAAGACACGTGTAACAAGATTTGCAAAAACTAGAAGTCAGCCGAGAAAGAACAAAGGTTGTGAGGGACGTTCTCTGTAATAGTATTATACTGCAACGGGGCGAAGTGGGAATACAACTTGCCCATTCACTTTAGATAGCTGGCAGCATAGATCATCGGGAAGTTGACAAATATTTACCGCTTTATTGCTGTAGCACGTGGGCGATTTGTTCTCTTGGAACTGAAGCGAAAGATTAGCCGTTGCATCTCTAGATAGACATATTCCACCCTCTCCAAATAATACAAATTCCCGTGTTTTGTTGTTTCTTCTTTTTTGAAATCTTTCTTTTAGGAGTAACAGCAACACCAGGACCTTTAGTTAGGAAGCAAGGGTTTCGCTGCTCTAGAAAAACGTAGAACTCAAGGACAAGCATCTTGTCTCTGTAGTTATCAAGCGCAAGATCCCTGAGATATCGCTTTGCACTTGTCAGTAGTTACAAAGAAGTGGTAACGATGCCCTGGGTGGACAAGGACACTACCAATGGGAGAACTGAAGCCATCTATTAACAGGGTGTTGTCGTGGACATTTGTTACAGGCTTAACCATCCTTTGTTTGTAGGCTTGTGTCTCAAAAACAGAGGAATGTCATTCACTGAGATTTGGGGGAAAATTATTCTGTGCAGAGCTTAATGAAATCATCCGAAACCGAAACGTGCAATAAACAATTACCAATCGATGAGTAACCAAGCCACAGCATCAAGGACGAAAATCGTGTCTGCTTGCACATCAATCACACGTGTTGCAGTGCCCTGGTGAGTCTCTCCTGCTGTTGTCCTGTTGTTAATGAGCCGTGTGGAGTGTACGACTGAAGGGATCGATCTTCAAGAGTCTCAACGTCCTGTGGACGAAGCGTTAAATCTTGAACACGTGCGTGGGTTCAGGGCCGCCGAGAGCCAGCCCGGGCCCCGGGACAGACGAACTCTCCGGGCCCCTTGTACTTGTAATCGTAAATTATTTTCCCAGTATATAATGTATGTTTACAATTCGAATCTCAATATCTACACTTCATTCAGTAACGAAATATAGACTGCAAACAGTAGGACAAGTGCGCTATAGGATCTACATCACCACTTGAACATAAAGTTGTTTACATGCGAGTGGTTAGTAAATGAGGAGAAATGATGTTAAAGGATCAGACTTGTAGCACCCCGCTCCACAGACCCCCCCCCCCCCCTTAGTAAGGACTGTTACGTCAGCAGCGATGTCAAAACCTCGACAGATTAGAACAACGGGTAGATGTATCACATCGCTTTGTGTTCTAAGTGCTGCGCTTTTGTACTAAGCTCACTGACGTGCAAGGAAATGTTCTCTATGTAAGTGATTTATACTTCTACATGGAAAGAGGAAGAACCGAAGAAGTAAATGCCTAAACAAGTCTTCATCGAGTGTCGTTAATAACCTCATTAAAAAAGTGTTTGCTGCGACGAACAGCAGAACACATCAGTTATCATTTTTATCAACTTACATAACAAACACGCAGCACCTATCGAAAGTCCCTTCCTATATTATTCCTTTAGCAAAACCGCACGCGCGCGCACACATACACAATAACTACACACACGCATGCTGTTACACGTAAACAAATATCTGAACTGAACTGTCGCCTTCAGACTCTTTAAAGCAGAAATTTTGAATTCATCCAACTTTTTACGAAGCATAAACTCAGTCGACTTCAAACCCCATCAGTCACTAGCCGTTAAAATACCTGCTGAGTTTTAGAAGACAAAGAAACTGTTTTAAAGACTAGTTAGCTAGTAAGTGTTAATACTTTTTATATTTAAGGAGATTAGAATGCTTTGTAAAAATGACAGAAAAATAGAAATGTATATCATATTTTAGCTGAATCGTAATAGTTCATAGAACAAAGTTATGCAGTACTAATATTGTCATTTTACCTGCTGACTAAAAATTTTATGAGCTTTTCTCACAAACTTCATTATTGTCGGTCAATTTGAGACGCTAGTCACTCTCATTGACACTGATGTTCCTGCCTTGTCAAATGCTATTTGCCAATAAACTCGATTACTATACTGTATGGTAGTGTGCGACATCGCAGTTAGTGGGGATGGAACATAGCACGCACACAGGGAGGGTGGAGGCTGGCAACGTGGGGGTCGGGTGGTCGCTGGCCGGGTGACAGCCACGTGACAGAGGGAAGGTGTGAGGGGGTCGACTAGCGACAGGATGCAGGTGCGCGGATGTGGATGGATACGCCTAATCAACCATCCAAACAAAGTTATGCAGAGGGCAACCCAGAATCACGAGGTCAGAAGAGTTGGAGGACTTACGGATACATGTATCACCATCTTCAGTGTACCCTGCGCAGCAAACATTCTTCCTGCGATAGGCGAGCTCCGTGACCACCTTGTACGTTGACCTCAGCTCTGTTCTGTAAGCAGCAAATGTTGTTTTAACTCGAGATACATGCATACGAAAAAATAGAAAGACGAGACAAAAATGGCGTATCATACGACTACTTCTAAGATGTTAATCTTTCCTATTCCTTTGGCTAAGGAGCATACACATATTTTAGTTACAGAAGTCTTACAAAACAAGTGCGAACATGACAACTGTGAAATTATAGGTCACGAATCACATTCGCATACACAAACGCATACACTCACATTCACACTTACCACCAGACCTTCCTATATGCACCAGGCCCTCACTCAGACCAGGCCCTCCCTTTTCGTATACTTGAAGGAAACGAGGTACCCCTAAGCTTCTAATGCCAAAGCGAAGAAAGTGATGAAATCAAATTTTTTTCTCAAAGTTTTGCACCAGGCCCTCCCTTTGCACCAGACCCTCCTCTCTGCACCAGACCCTCCCATCGACCTGGAACTTTTGTTAAAAAAAAGTTTTGCACCAGGCCCTCCCTTTGCACCAGACCCTCCTCTTTGCACCAGACCCTCCCATCGAAGTGGAACTTTTTTTTAGTCTTCTAATGCCAAAGCGAAGAAACTGATGAATCAAATTTTTTTTTTTTGCACCAGGCCCTCCCTGTGCACCAGACCCTCCTCTCTGCACCAGACCCTCCCATCAACCTGGAACTTTTGTTAAAAAAAAGTTTTGCACCAGGCCCTCCCTGTGCACCAGATCCTCCCATCGACCTGGAACTTTTGTTTAAAAAAGTTTTGCACTAGGCTCTCCCCCGGGTTTGTTTGCTTTTGTTTTGTTTTTTGTTTTTTTTTTGAAAATGGTTAGGGTTAGAGTGTTCTGCAATTCACATTAATTCACGCAACTGGCTGCGTTCTTCATCGACGTGCGAGTCGAGCGATCCCACCGCCTAAAGTTGTTTCATTTCTTTTCATCTGCTTTGCAACGATATTTGAAAGGTTTCAACAAAATGCGAAATGAATGAAAAAAATTGTAAAGCTAGGGAACAGCCACCCGAGAATGTGCCTCTCTTTACACTTTCGCCGATGCCACCCCCGAGGCGAGAGTCCGGGGCGTTAGTGAGAGCCTTCGGTTTGATAGACTTTTTCAGACTCTCGACGCGGAGGCCAGCTACCCCTCACTAAACCGTTCACTCGGTAGTAGTGACAAGCGGTGTGTAGAAAGGGCATCGACGTAATTACTGGGAATTCCTCGTTGATAAGAAGAATTTCAAGCCCCCAATCCCTATCACGAAGGACGTTCAAGGGGTTCGCACTGTTTTCAAAAAGTGGTCACATCCACCTTGATTCCTTCTAAAGGCAGCCAGACCTGTTATTGCTCAATCTCTTGTGGCTAAACGCCACTTCTCCCTCTAAGAAGTTAGCACCGATGCGTGAAGAATCGGTGAACTATTTAACAGGCTAGAGACTCGCCCGTTATCGGAATTAATCAGACAAATCGCTCCACCACCTAAGAACGGTCATGCGCCACCACCCACCGAATCAAGAAAAAGATATCAATCTGTCAATGCTTACAGTGTGCGGGCTGGGTGTGTTTTACCGTGTTGAATCAAATTAAGCCGCAGGCTCCACTCCTGGTGGTGACCTTCCGTCAATTCCTTTAAGTTTCAGCTTTGCAACCATACTTCCCCTGGAACCCGAAAAGTTTGGTTGCAGAGTCGATGAAGCGAGACCTGCACAACGCTAGTTGGCATCGTTTATGGTCAGAACAATGACAGTATTTAATCGTCTTCGAACCTCTGACTAGTTCTTGACTAATGAAAATAGGCTTGGCAAATGCTTTCGCAGTTGTTCGTCTTGCGAAGACGACCCTGCGAAGAGCCGCGCACGCTCAGGCTTCGCGCAGTAACCGTCGCGAGACGGACCGCACGACCATGCCTGAGATGCAACTACGAGCTTTTTAAGCGCAGCGACTTTAATATACGCTATTGGAGCTGAAATTACCACGGCTGCTGGCACCAGACTTGCCCTCCAATAGATCCTCGTTAAAGGGTTTAAAGTGTACTCATTCCAATTGCGGAGCCTCAAAAGAGTTCCGTATTGCTATTTTTCGTCACTACCTCCCCTAGCCGGGAGTGGGTAAGTTGCGCGCTTGGTGCCTTCCTTGGATGTGGTAGCCGTTTCTCATGCTCCCTCTCCGGAATCACACCCTGATTCCCCGTTGTCAACATGGTAGGTCTATCACGTACCATCGACAGTTGATAAGGCAGACATTTGAAAGATGCCTCGCCGGCTCGAGGCCATGCGATCGGCACAAAGTTATCCAGAGTCATTAAAAGGGACGGGGCCGAGACCCCGACTGATTTTGAACTAATAAAAGCGCTCTTTCCCGGCTTTGACGGGTCGGAGTTGGTTTGCATGTATTAGCTCTAGAATTGCCACAGTTATCCAAGTAGAAATGGATCATCTAAGGAACCTCGACTGATTTCATGAGCCATTCGCGGTTTCACCGTACGAGGCATGGCTTAATCTTTGAGAACAAGCATATGACTACTGGTAGGATCAACGAGAATGCTGTTGGGTGTACACGTAACCGACTCCCACGAAGCAGTCGCCGCTGGAGCGCGGGTCCTGCGTTCGCGGGTGCTTTTCGCTCTTGCAACCGAATCATCGGTTCAAATTTTCAACGTGCGGAGCGTTCACCCGATCGACACGGGCGCGCTCTTTCACTCGAGACACAGTCAAGCGTTATTCGATACGCCGACGCGGCTGGCCGAAAGGAGCACGACGAACCCTCTCTCTGCTCAACCAGCCCACGCCTGAGCCGTGGGAAACGCGACAGCGAAAGCCGCGCGAATCGCCAGCGAGCCAACCCGTACCACACCTTCTTCGGTCCGCTTCGAAACCGGCTCGCAGCAGGACGGGACGCAGACAACGATCACTTTCGACCGAGGGCGTCGCACGCCGAGCGAGCGCTCAGTTGCCGATGCAAAAATCCACAACTGGGTGAGCACTACATGGCTAATAGTAACCTTTGTCTATTGCCATGTTCACTTTCTAGCGCCTTTCGGCACACCTGCTCCCCATATATATAGCGCCGACTTATCACTTCCCTGCCTTGTGCCACGCCTCCCCATTCACCAGGCCCTCCGCACCAGACCCTCCGCACCAGACCCTCCGCACCAGACCCTCCGGTTCGGCAAACTTGAAGGAAACGAGGTTCCCCTAAGCTTCTAGTATCAAATTGAAGTTACTAATGACTAGAAGTGAGTTTTCAAAGTTGGGCTCCAGATCCACTTTCCACCAGACCCTCCGCTGGAACGAACATTTTACAAGTTTGGCACCAGACCCTCCGCACCAGACCCTCCGCACCTGACCCTCCGCTCAAACGAACATTTTCAAAGTTTGGCACCAGACCCTCCGCACTTGACCCTCCTCTCTAACACATTTTCAAAGTTTGGCACCAGACCCTCCGCACCTGACCCTCCTCTCTAACACATTTTGCAAGTTTGGCACCAGACCCTCCGCACTTGACCCTCCTCTCGAACGTACATTTTTCAAGGTTTTCACCAGAACCTCCGCACCTGACCTGCTAATAGTAACCTTTCTCTATTGCCATGTTCACTTTCTCGCGCCTTTCGGCACACCTGCTCCCCATATATATAGCGCCGATTTTGCCCTTCCCTGCCTTGTGCCACGCCTCTCCTTGCACCAGGCCCTCCGCACCAGACCCTCTTGTTCGGTAAACTTGAAGGAAACGAGGTTCCCCTAAGCTTCCAGTACCAAAATGAAGTTACTAATGACTAGAAGTGTGTTTTCAATGTGTTGCACCAGACCATCCGCTTTGCACCAGACCCTCCGCTCGAACGAACATTTTACAAGTTTGGCACCATGCCCTCCGCACCAGACCCTCCGCACCTGACCCTCCTTTCGAACGTACATTTTCCAAGTTTTGCACCAGACCCTCCTCACCAGACCCTCCCCTCGAACGAACATTTTACAAGTTTTGCACCAGGCCCTCCGCACCAGACCCTCCGCGACACACAGTCAAGCGTTATTCGATTTTTGCCCATCGTTTGAGAAAAGACACTAGGCCTACAGCAAGCGATGCTCGTTAACAACGATTCCATTTGAATTCCCTGGGGAAATTATTATCCATTTTATTTCTATTGATTTTTTTGGTCAAAACAAGACTTGCATGACCATGAGAAATTAGAGAGAGGATAAACTATGTTACTTTTGTTTCAATTTTTTTTTCTACACTTGTATTGCTTTATTTTGCTTCAGTGCTGAAAGAAAGTGCACATCAAGATAGTGAACATGGTGGCTTAGAAGATTTATTTTCCAATGATCAGCGAAACCAAACCCATTTGACTGGACTAAACAGAGATGGAAAAATGCAAGACTGGGATAGCAGACTTCTCGATTCATTTCAAAACTGACACCATTGCTCTATTGATGACAGACAGGTGTATGTTGAAGATGACGTGTTTAATTAAGATGAGCTGAACCTTACACAGTACTTGTCTCATACATTTCATACATCGCAAGTCTGTTACATGCACACACCATAATTCTTACACAGGAACGAGTTATGTTACAGGTCCCACACGTCACATGTCACACGCGTTATGGTACAGGACCCACACGTCACATGTCACACGCGTTATGCTACAGGTCCCACACGTCACATGTCACATGCGTTATGTTACAGGTCCCACACGTCACAATGTCACACGCGTTATGGTACAGGACCCACACGTCACATGTCACACGCGTTATGTTACAGGTCCACACGTCACATGTCACATGCGTTATGTTACAGGTCCCACACGTCACATGTCACACGCGTTATGGTACAGGACCCACACGTCACATGTCACACGCGTTATGTTACAGGTCCCACACGTCACATGTCACATGCGTTATGTTACAGGTCCCACACGTCACATGTCACACGCGTTATGGTACAGGACCCACACGTCACATGTCACATGCGTTATGTTACAGGTCCCACACGTCACATGTCACACGCGTTATGGTACAGGACCCACACGTCCCAAGTCGCACGCGTTATGTTACAGGTCCCACACGTCACCCAGGCCACACGTCATCATACTCACACGTGTTGTTCTTTTGCTCACCTGCATCTCCTACATCGCGGAGGAAAATGCCAACACCACGTGTTAGTGCAGACTTCGTGCGCGTGCTGAGTCAGAACAGTTTTGTACATCAGGTACCTGGTGAGAGTTTAGAAAAACAGTTACACACAAATACTTAGACACAACTCACGTGCCTGTGTGCGCCAGGTATTCGGTGGGAGTTTAAAGAAGCCGTTACACAGAAACAACAGACTGGGACATCTAATCTAAAAAAATGTTATTTCCCACGAAGGCACATTTCACAAAATACCATTTGCTTTATTATATTACAGTTTGACTATCATGCACTCGACTAAACCTTTAGGCTAGGGCAACGGCCGTGAGATATGTATGTGTAAACCTTGACATAAACTGTGTATTAAAATATCAAGAAAAATATTTCAGAAGCGAGTAGAATGAAAGGAGGCAAGAAATCTGATTTTTTTAAATATCAAATTTATCACGAAATTTGACAAGAGCTTTCATTAGGCCACGTGCGTTTGAAATGCTGACAATAAAACACATCTGGATACTTACGACTCCTGTACAGTGCACTCAGTACCAGTCACATTGCCTGAGGTCACACCTTGCACCACGTGGAAAATAAGAAAACAGACCAGAAATCCCAATGGAGCAGGACACTTCAGCTTCGTGTTCATTTTCTGACCCTGCAATAATACTGTACTTTATTTCGTCTTCCTGTAAACAGTAATATTCCTGGGATGATAGATTATCCCTATATTATCTACCTTGATGGGTGTTAGTTCCTTTGTGCACTATTCTACAGTAGCTGCATGGAAAAAGAGACTGCTCATGTAAATGACACTGAAGATGATGTTACACTAGATTTTACTTCCAAGAAGTACAGTATTCCATGGAGAGCCAACTGTCAGCCTGTTATTTTAGACTGTAAGCAGCGCCGCCGAGAGCCACCCGGGCCCCGGGACAGACCTCTCCGGGCCCCTTGTACTTGTAATCGTAAATTATTTTCCCAGTATATAATGTATGTTTACAATTCGAATCTCAATATCTACACTCAAACTCAACTTCTGCATGTGTAATGCTTGGGTGTTCTGTCCTTAGACCTTTCTTTAAAAGAAAAAGAAAAGGAGAAGAAGAAAAAAAAAATCCACTGACCAAGGCCGGGCCCCCTTGACAGCCGCGGGCCCGGGTACACCAGACCCCCCTGTCCCCCCCTCTCGTCAGGCCTGCGTGGGTTTCATCGCAGACACAGAAGAATGCAGTTGAAACCGGGACAAGAAAAGCAAAAGTAATAAAAAAAGAAACAGAAGAAGGAAAGAAGAAAAAAAAAAGAAGAAGAGAGAGAGAGAGATTATAGCTAAGGCAAATAAAGACTGGCTGTAGCGCAAACCACGATCACGACACAACAATGCAGACCTCCGTATTGCACACACATGCAATCATCACTTTAAAATAAATAAATAAAAAAACGCAAAGAAATTTTCTGTGTATTTTTTCCATACCAACAGTCATCTCGTTTGAAATAAGTAACAAGCCGAAAACCGTTCAAAATATGATAAATTATACAATGAAATAAAGAAACAATGGAAAATAAAAATCTCTGAAATTAATAACAGACTGAAACAATAAAATACAATACAAAGAATCTTTCATACTCAAATCAAATGTTCCCGCGAGAACAACCTACTTTAGAAAACTGTCCGATCATTACGCTGGTGTCAAACAAAACAGGTTAGTGAGCAGTAGACAGACAGGTGGACGGACAAACAGAAGGGCACGCAGACACACACAGAGATTATTAAAAAGAAGATACAAGCAACAGAGAGACATTTATCTTCCCCAGTAGACCAGCACACAAATAAATTAGTCAGCTCTCACTGACTTGAAATCCAAGACATCTAAGGGAAGTAACTGCTGTCTTGCAGTCACTCAGGGCATACGGAGTTGCGTTTCGTGCTGCATGATGTGTTATATGGTTGACATGTTTACTGTGGCTTCATGGTAATCTGTCTCGACTTGCACACTATGTTGTTTAGAAGCATTCTCTTGTAGCTTATCAGTCCTAATATCTGAACAATGAAATGACAATGAACACTCAAAATTGTTGCTAAAATGGGACACATCTTAATGGCGGAGAAAAAACTAAAAGCAATATTTCATCATTACTCTGTTCAGAGGAGGGTAGTCTATTCTGTTTTGAAGATCACAGTAAGTACGATAGAAATGATCACTATCACTAAAGTGATGTCATAAGCCTAATATTTTATCTTGTAGTTTAAACTGTTTTAACGGGATAATTTTCTTGTATTGTCAGTTTGGGAATCATGCTGTCCTTGGTCACAGACATCGCCGGAAACAAACTTGTTATTACGAAGGTCGTTTTTCTGATCGTCACCGCTCGATGGAGTCGTCACTTTGATAGATTGTTCATTAGGGTCGAGCAAAGTGTTCTCTTTCTGCGGTTGTCATCATCCTGGGAGACGTGCTCTAGTCGTCGCTTGCTTCATTTGCGAAAAGGGCGCAGCACAGAGTCGTCTTCGTTACTGTCGTCGTCCACTGACCTTCGTCTCCTTTCCTCAGCGTCATCGTCTTTCCCCTTTTTATCATCATTGGCGTCATCGTTCAACGATCTTTTTCTTCTGCCGTTAGCATCATCGAAAGCATCATCATTACTGTTATCATAATTATCATCATCGTCTGTGTCCCCTTGAGGAGACCGCTTTCTTCTGTCGGTGATGTCATCGTCATAGTCGTCATTACTATCATCATCAGCGGCAACAAAAGAAAGAGACCTCTTTCTTCTCTCATTTGCGTCATCCTCATCATTCTTATCATCATCCACGTCGTCGGTTGTTGATCTTTTTCTTCTGTCACTAGCTTCAACGGTGTCATCGTCTTTGACATCATCATTTCCGTTATCATTCGCTGATCGTTTTCTTCTGCCGGTGGCGTCATCGGAGGAATCATCGCCAGCGTCGTCATTATCATTATCATCACCAACAAAGGAAAAAAGAGATCTCCTTCTTCTCTCATTTGCGTCATCCTCATCATTCTTATCATCATCCATGTCGTCGGTTGCTGATCTTTTTCTTCTGTCACCAGCTTCATCGGTGTCATCGTCTTTGACATCATCATTTCCGTTATCATTCGCTGATCGTTTTCTTCTGCCGGTGGCGTCATCGGAGGAATCATCGCCAACGTCGTCATTATCATTATCATCACCAGCAAAGGAAAAAAGAGATCTCCTTCTTCTCTCATTTGCGTCATCCTCATCATTCTTATCATCATCCACGTCGTCGGTTGTTGATCTTTTTCTTCTGTCACCAGGTTCATCGGTGTCATCGTCTTTGACATCATCATTTCCGTTATCATTCGCTGATCGTTTTCTTCTACCGGTGGCGTCATCGGAGGAATCATCGCCAACGTCGTCATTATCATTATCATCACCAGCAAAGGAAAAAAGAGATCTCCTTCTTCTCTCATTTGTATCATCCTCATCATTCTTATCATCATCCACGTCGTCGGTTGCTGATCTTTTTCGTCTGTTATCGCCGAGATCATCGCCAGCGTGCTCAGTGCTATTCCCAGCTTCAGCAAGACCCTTGTTTTGGTCATCATCTGGTGTCGCTCTGTGCGTGTTTTCAGTCAATCGCTTTGTTTCCTCGCCATCGTCTTTTGTGTTAGCTGGAGGGGAGCCGCTGATGACGTCGTTCGCCTCTTTCTTGCCGTTATCACTAGGCGTGGCCTTACTCGCGGGTCGGGCTTTTACGTACACCTGACACAGGATACCTGAAACAACAAGTCGGCCAACTGTGACAGGACGTGAAACGCGATCACTCACTTGATATACACGATACTTAAATAAAAGAACTGCTTCTCAAATTACTGAATTACTGTCAGCAAATTATTTAGACATACAATCTAAGTTTAGAGATTGTACTGTGTGTAAGTAAAAGACTTATTTAGGAATCTAATCATCCTTTTTTTGCTGTTGTTTCGAAAGCACAAACAAAGATTAATCGAAAATTAAATCGCTTGTGCGTAAGGTATAAGCGTAGCCAGATCGTTGATGACAGCCTCTAAAGCGTCGGGTAACCACTCAACAGGTGGATCACCAGTGTTGTCCATAGGAATGGGAATCCCATGGGAATCCCATGGGAAACGTCCCATGGGATGGGATGGGATGGGACAGCACACATTTGTATTTCCCATGGTAGTCGATACTTGATATTGCAAAATAAATTTACTGTTATTTCATTCATCAAGGATTTAAATCTTTCCTCTGAATCATCTATTGTATGTGAAGTAGCAGGAATTATAGAACAAAAGCCGAAAAGTGGTTTTCAGTGTTGTCCATAGGATTGTTAATACCATGGGAATCCCATGGGAAACATCCCGTGGGATGGGACGGGATGGGACTGGCATAAATTGCCATGGGACGGGATGGGACGGGATAGAAAAATATGTCCCATGGACAACCCTGTGGATCACGTCGGGAAAATATACTGCGCGCAACGGGTATCGAACCGACTAGAGTACGTGCTTCCCTGAAATAAAAATTGGGATTTGATATTATTTTAGATGCATATATAGTGAGTTTCAGAGCAAAGTAGCACTTACCAGCACAAAGAAGAGCCGAAAACCAGAGGTTTGAAGATTGGATATACATGGTTTTTTTTTCAGAGATCGTCTTGGTTTGAAGTTGAAAGTTTTTGCTCACTCAAAGTAAAATACAGACTTGAGAAAAACAAGCAGGTCCGCCCGCAGACGCCTGGACGACAGTGGAGCAAGTCAGGGATGCACATCGAATCCGTACATCGACAAACTTTATATAACACGTCGGCCAGTTTCTCTTGACAGGATCCTTCTAGGATGTGCATCGCATTTGCATGTTAATTTTGAGTTGCTGAATTAGGAGGGCACAGGGAGGAAAGGGCTGCTTAAGAATATGATTAATTGCAAGCTGCCTGACGTCACTATTCATCATGCAGGTAGATCCTTTTGCAGCTTCCACCCGTCTCTCCTGTCCTCCACCCTGAGGATAACTACTCGCAGATGAGGATTTCTTTGTCACCCCCACCACCACCACCACCACCACCACCACCACCACCACCACCACCACCACCACCACCGCCGCCGATGACGACGACGATGATGACAACAAGGGCGAGTACGATGACGAGGAAGTCAAAGAAAGTTACTGTCGCCGCTCTCCCATCACTGAAGCCACACTGTCAGATGCTTGAGGTAATAAATTGTAACTGCGCATCACAAAATTACAGGATTTTGATTACACTTCAGAAATCATTAACGGCCGAAAAACAGGGAAATATAAGGAAGTCATTTACGTCACCATGATGGATGTGAACGCATGGAGTCATCTGAGTGGAAACACATTTTATTAATTGTATTCATGTATTTATGCATAACAGCACCAAAGATATGCACCGCCTTATATTAATGGGATGCTAAATCATAACTAAGACAATCAAGTCAGGACGTGACGAACAAACACTAAATAACTGTGTCACAGGTACAAGTAGGACAACAGGCCGAGCAACATGTCGTTTGATTGTAATAAGGAGGAGAGAAATTCACATACCTATACCCTAGAAGAGAACAATAAAACTCTTCGAGGAAAGACTTGATATTTTCTGTGCTGGACATTTGATTGTGATCAGAAGACACGTGCGCCCCTCCCTCCACAACAAAACCACACACACTAACACATTAACACACTACTCAATTATCCATGCGCTTGGGTTTATTCATAAGATTGGTGCGGGAAAAGATACTCACTCTCTCACACACACACACATGGACGAGCGAATTATGCATCTGGGGTGATATGCTGTTGTTTATTTCTCAGAGCAGATGATAGACTGACCTGTCACCTGCAAGGTGTTGCAGTACAGCCTTGGGGAAGTGAGCACGGAGAGACAGAGAGAGAGAGAAAGGCATAAGAGAGGAAGATAAACAAGCAGCTTCAGGCCTGTGTTGATTTTTAAATGTCATTTAAATTAATGAAAGTAAGCTTACATTACACACTGCAATTCTGCATTAGCACTTTTTTTTCAAACCATATTTTAAGCACAGTGTGTGCGCGCGTACGTGTATATGTGGTTGTCTGTGTGTAAATGTGTGGGTGTGGGTGTTTTGAATTTTCTTGTGGCTAACTAGGATATTTATATTTATGAGGCTTTCCCTCATCCACTCTGCACGTGACAATCATGGGAAGGGGAAGAGTTAAGGAGGAAACTGGATGTTTGCAACCTCTGTACGTATCTCCTGTCTCTTGTGACTAATGAAAGCAACGTGCGTCACAGCAGTGTAATTATTCTAATTGTCTTCCGATTTCAAGACAAATTGAGTTTCATGCGTCACACAATAATAACAATCTGACAGAAATGAAATATTTTAAAACTGCACGCCACAGCTTTACTTGCCCGCAGGATGCGGATGTCTGTGGTTTGTCTTCTCTTATCTCGCACAGACAGACGGTCACCTGAGGTCACAGGTCACCTGAGCGGGACTATCAGTCGTGGAACATCTGGAGTTGTCGACATTTTGTTGACGTGGAAGTTTTTACACCGCGAGAGTTGTGATCCACTTGTTTCCACAACCACACCCGGCTGTTTGCCAGACTCTCATCTTCAAGCATTGACAAGGACATCAAAGGGTGGGCGCCATCACGAGGGTTGGCTCACGATGATCTCTGTCGGGGCCTGTCCATGTCCGAGGCCTCGTATGAAGGGATGGGAACTGTTTGCTCTAAAGTTTGGAATGATTTTATACTATCAGACAAAACTGTCACTGGGATAGGTATTAAACGATTGTTTTACTGTTTCATGCTATTGTAGTATTCACTTTTAACAAGCTAGTGGCTTGTGGACTAGTTTCAGCAAGTCTTCAATCCAAATTTGTGTCAAAACCATTGTCAGCAAAATCAGTCAAAACACACGGGCACACACACACACACACAGTGAGACAATGCAGGGGAAAGAAACAAACATTCATTTCATATAGATAAGCATCATATGTACACAAACAATCCAATTAGAAAAAACATTTCATTATACATTAGTTCCGTGTAGACAACAAACATTCCATAATACACAAACATTCTGTGCCCAAGCTTCTGAGTATATATTCGGATGTTTGCTACTCGAATATACATGTGTTTATTCCAATGTTCACATTACAAGTAAACACTTACACTGTCTTAGCCAAGATTATATGGCTAGATAGGTACATATACACTTGTGTTTCAGAATGCTGAAGTAAGAATGTTTGTTTACATAAGCTTCCTAGAGGACTTTCGGAGTTTTGAGATATACTTAAATATAGAATTATACAATTCACTGATATTGATTTGATCAACATTACTGAATTACATAAAATAAACATAATAAATAATATTTTGTGAAATACACAGCTCCGTGTGTTCTATGTGTATTTACACAATAAATTGTTGCATCAATGTGTAAAATACATAAAATTTCTCGTTGAGTATTTGTTATTTGGTTTTCCACAGACTTCTGTCCATTATTTACAAACGACCTGTCACACCTACACGAATTTCACGGATTAACTATTTTCACATGAGCATACAACTACTTTCTAAACTTGTGAATCGCCAGATTGCTAATACGTAAACTAGTCAAAGAATTTTATCTTATCTAGGCAAATCATTGTGAGTGAGTGAGTCATGTGAGTGAGGCAGACTGCAAGGTCCTACATGGTAATACTGAGACACCAAACAGTCAATTATAAAACTTGATGGCACTGAGACACTAAAACAATCAGTTACACCGCTTTATATGAAAATAAAATTCGGTTTTGTCATGTAACATGTTTGAAGTACGAACTGCTGGCATGTCCTGTTGCTAGAGTTACCTGATGTGCAGCCAGGTAGCATGTGTGACACGTGACTAGTATTTCTTGGTGATGGGGATACCTAAAGCTGGAATCTCCTCGTACTCCGAGCTGTCGTCTGGTAGCCTGTGGGGTAGAGAGGAGGCACCGTCACAGGGAGAGAGGTAGTTCTGTGGCCATGTCTGACCACTCGCAGCACTTGGCTGACCGCTGGCAGGTGACTGCGGCAACGGCCGTTTGGCGAGGTCTGCGGTGTCCTTCTCCAGCACGCTGCTGACCTCGGCAGGCAGGAGGTAGCCGGCAGAATCGTGGCTGCAAGTGTTGGAGAGGTCAGGGTTCACTTCCGTGTTGCCGTAAATGGGACTGGACACGACACTACCTGGCGGCAGACACTCCTTTGTTGAGGGCGCGAAGTGACAGGGGGAGGAGAAGGAGGAGCAGGAGGGAGGGGATCCAGGTCGTAAGAGTGGTAAATGAGAATATCGCATTTCGTTCAATTGGCATGAAGAGTTGTTGTTCCTGACATCCCCTTCACCAGAACCTGTAAAATAAGTCAGATCGGAATCTGATACATCGCTAACACAAACGAACTGATATGCTTTCAATCACACTGTTGCATTATCATGGCAATGTTGATTTAAGTCAACTCACAGCACACGGGATGTTCCGTTCCATTGGAGATGGTTATGGCGCCATCTGGTGAGCGGTTGTCGAAACGGGCGACCAGGTGTTGGCTGTCGCGGTCATCTGACCACCTTCGTCGCTTCCTGACGGCCACAAAAACATATTGTGAAATAATATTTATCTGTTTACGGAGAGAGCTTTAGAATATGTTAAAACATATAGCCGAGGTCTGAGAGTTATTGTTTGTCCAGCTGTCCTGCATTTGATGATGTAGTGTATAATAATGCAAGTAAGGTAGGATAATAATTTTTTTTAAACAAAAGTAGCCAATTCTGGGGGAAATCTCTACGACTTGATAAAAAGAAAGAAAATGGAGAACAAGGATTAAAAGTCAAGCCACCTGAGATAATACAGGACACAGCAGATGCCAGCCACCAGTAGGATGAACACCACAGCAGTCACTCCACAGGCCATGAGCAGTTCTGACCAACAATTACAAAATATGAGTATGTTTGCTGGCCTCTTAGTAAATAACATCAACGCTAACATCATCTATCATTGCTCGAGTGTTTACACTACCTTGTTATGTTCATATACTGGTAGGTAGTGAGGCAGGCACAGAGACGAAAATGATGTAAATAAAAGAACACAGAACTAAGAATGTAGTTCAAAGAAAGTTAATGACAACATTTGTGCGGATAAGCAGTAGTTGGGTTGTGATGCAAATACATTGAAAAAATTGTGTGCAGCTCAGAGAGAAACACTATTTGTGTGACTAGTGAATGCTAAGTTAGAGCATTTCCTGACAATAATATACAATACTTTGTGCAATTTAATTACAATATACAGAAAATGAGGAGAGGACAGAAATGTAATGACATTTGACAATCTATCTTTCTATCCTGTCTGACTATGTAGCTGCCGACTTGTTTTTTTTTTTTCTTTTTCTTTTCCAACCAGTGTGTACTGGATAACTGTGTGTATACCGGATGACTGTGTGTTTATGTGATGACCACGTGATCTCCACCTTTCAAAGTAAACATTTTTTCTGTTTCTATCATCGTTGTCGACTGCACCGTTGTCTGCTCCGTGGTGATCGTCGTCGGGGCGGGTCTGGATTTGCATATGACCTCGAATCGTCTGTCTGCGGAACAAAGTTGACTGTTTGTTTAGAGAGCACAGTGAGCTGTACTCAGTCTCCCGTCACATGCTACCATGCTTTGTTGTACAGTCTGTAATCTCTCTGTCTGCCTCCTTGTCTGTCTGTTGATTGGTCGCTTTCAAAATGTAAAATTTTCACGAAATAGTCGTTTTCGACTACACAGAGGTAGACTATTTGAAGCAAGAAATAGGCATAAAGATAACTTCACACACAGCACAACATACACTATTTAATAACAAACGCATGGAGTTGCTCATAACATTCGTGCGAAAAAGCTTCTCTCTCTCTCTCTCACGCAAAAAACAAGAAAAAACAATAACAAACCCCATAAAAACAAAAACAAACAAACAAACCAAAAACAAACAAACAAAAAAAAAAACAACAAACAAACAAAAAGACAAAAGGAATACACCATTTCCTAACAGGGATCTTTACCTGGATTTTGCTCCTTGATGGACAGCCACACCGGACGTTTTTGAGGCGATGGCTTCATGTGGAACTCAATGTTGATGGACGTCCTGGACACGATGCGCCACAAGGGATACAGCGAGGCAGGCAGGTGCCAGGACTCGGAGTCCACCTGCACGACGATGTCGTTGGACTGGCTGAGGTCATCGCCGCCTCCTCTGTCAACGAGCGGCGGGAAGTTGAGGCCTGTGATGTGCAGGTTGAGGCTGGAGCTGCTGGAGTCCGACTGCACGAAGCACTCGGTGATGACGTCAGAGGTCGCTCTCAGAGAGGCGGAGTGGAAGGACAGGAGCACGCTGTTGTCCTTCCAGTTGAAGTTGGCGTTGAAGGGATCAAATATTCTCTCTGTAAACCATTATTATTGTTATTGTTTATTATTATTATTATTATTATTATTATTATTATTATTATTATTATTATTATTATTATTATTATTATATTATTATTATTATTATTATTATTATTATTACCATCATCATCATCATCTTTATCATCATCATCATCATCATCATCATCATTATTCGCCATACACTTCTTTTTCAAAGACTCAAAATTTCTCAGCTCTTCAAAGTGCGACCTGCGCACCTGACCTGCACATGTAGCTCACCTGTCATACACGAGTATCTGACGACGAGGGAGGACGACAAGTTGGCGTTTGTGAGGTTGCAGGGCAGGGCGCTGGGCCAGCAGAGGTCGTAGATGGCGGCCAGGTCACGTGACGACAGCCCTTGCACGCAGGTACCGTTCCGGAAGGAGCACGTGACGTTCTGGCCGCCGGTCATCTGAGGCCGGCAGTGGTCGTCACAGGCGTTGGTGGAGTGCTGGTAGAAACCCTCCTCCACCACAACCATGGACGACTGTGTCTCGGGACAGGTGATCAGACCATTCCTGCTCCACAACACAGGCACCGCCTTGCCCGCGACATGTCCTGCCAGGTAAACGACATTTATAATACTGTGGAAATACTGTAATAATCTCACACAAATGAAGATGCAGATAAGATTAGTCAGAAACATAGATCCCCTTTATTTACTGTAATATCATTTTGCTTCTTAGTATCAATGAACTAGGTAACAAAAGTAAATTCACCAATTTATTAATGTTGGGTTAGTTCTCTTCACATTCTCCACTGACAAGCCAGCCAAGCTTATTTTGAAAACATTCAGTTTAAAATGCTACTTCTGATTGTGAGCTGTAAGGCCAATGATAAACTGTCTGTCTAGTGTATTTGAGTTCTCTCTGTTGGTAGAATCACAGTCGCTTGTATCCACATTGTCACAAGACATTTCTGTAGTGTCCCTAACCTTTGATTTCGCCTTGTTTGGAGCACTGGGACAACCAGTAGAACTTTTCAGTGAATACACACTTTGTAGCCTCTACTTTTACCCTCAAGGATGTAACAGGATACAGTAGTAAGTGTTAATGTCTCAGCAGCTTCCTGCTTCAAACTTTTGATGGTAGGTGGTTGGTGGGGGCAACAGCTGATTCGTGTAACCTTTGTCCATTTCAGACACCTTCATTCTAACACCACAACACGTAGAGAAGGCCAGCAATAGTTTGCCACACTACATCCTTACATTCGCCAACAATAATTCGCTCACTACATTCACACATGGCACCAGCTACAGTATTTTTGCTGCCACAAATTTTGGGATAACCCTAAAGGTTACATGTACACCCTAGAACATGGTTTGCAGTTGCACTTACATCTGTACTGAACTCACCTGACATTTGTATCCAAGACAAGACAAAAAACACTGTCAGCGGTCCCCAGCCATGTTGAGGGGAATGAGAACACGAAAATCTCATTGTTGACATTTAGAAGTCAGCACCATGTCGACGCCATTTTCTCGGTTGCAGTCGTTGGCCAGGACAGGACCAGTCATCGCCACACGATGCTGTGTCACGGGACTGACTTCACGATGATGATGTACGCAGCTTGGCTTCTGTCGGGACGTGTGGGCGGCCACATCGTCTGGCAGCGAAAGGACAACGAAAAGTCTGTTTGAGTGGTTTCGAAATGAAGGTGGAGCCACCAGTTACAGACAGCGGAAAGAGTTGGTAATAATGCTCTCATGTTGAGGCTAAAGGACAATGACTCACAGTGCAGTCTACTCCATAGAGTGTCAACGCTTAAAGGACTACTGGGGTGCACATTTTTACTAATAACTAGGTGAAGCTCAACACAAGGTAGTACCACCCAAGACTGGTAAATATTCCCATTCCACTATAACACACTTACAAACATCAACATGCAGAGAAGAGATCAACAACACAGACATTAGGACATACATGGACAGGCTTCAAGTAATGAAAAAATATATATTGTGTTCATTAAACATATCCGGATGTTGACCTCTTTTTCTGCATTGTAATGTTTGTAGTCTCCAGTATATCTCGAGTGTAATGTGTTGCTGTAAAGTAGATATGATCAAGAGGATGTAATAAGCTCGGGATTTCCGTATGGAGTACTTTGCTCTCTAGAGGCCTGGACACGATGAACCTTTCACCGTCCATTACAGCAATGGCTGCTGAACTAAAACTCCTCCAACGCCCAGCTATTCGTTGTTAAAGATGAAGAAGAAAGTAAGAAATTCTGCTTAAGAGTCCTATACCGGCAGTCCTGTTTCCGGTCGGTTTTTACAGAGCAGGTTGTGGTGTGGTATATACATGTATATATATAGTACAAGTGGCGTGGTGTGTATGTGAACAGTATGGCAGACAGGATTGACACTTGAGTGAATGATGTCAAAGTCTAGTACATAGCACAGAGGATGAGAACATGTGGCGGAAGTCAGCTCGCAGAACAATCTGTGAGGCCATCTGCAGCCATTGTGAGGTCGACCAATAGACAGACATGTCCTGACTTCTCAGCCACTCACTGCTGCCGCCTGTCCTAGTGATACAGAGACTCATGTTCATGAGCTGAGCACAGCGACTCATGTTCATGAGCTGAGCACAAAGCGACTCACGGCGGCCGTGAAAATGTCAACGGTTGTTAGCCACGAACTCAGATTCTTTGTTTCCACATCATCCATGCATAGCTGACCTTTCCTGTGATCGTTAGCTTGTTGTTCGTACAGATGTAATATGTCTGCTGTCAGATGTCAGAACACAGAACTTGTGTGCGAGCTTCAGGGAATATCTTCAACCTGCAAACCTAACACAAACACACACGGGCGCACATACACACTACAAAATACAACAATTGAATCTGAGTGTGAGCATCAGTGGCTATTTTGTTCTCTCACCTACAGGCAAGGAGATAGTCCACCACAAAGACGAGGACATCAACAAAATGTGAAGGTAAACAATGGACATCAAATCATACTATCTAAGCGGGTTGTGGGTTGGGAATTACATACGGATAGAAGTACAAATATAGACGATTAAGAAGCATCAAACCTTAATGATATCCTTTCCCGAAAGAAAAGAGAACAAATATTACATTATTAATAATAAAACCTGCAGCGATCTCGACAAGTAATGAAATGAAAAGCTATTCAAAGAAACAAATACTTAAAAATGTTTTCCCATTAGACAAAGACACTTGAGTCACAGAAAATCTGCCCATATCTATGAGAGGTAGCCTGCTACAAGAAAACAGCCTGCTACAAGCTTATTTTCTTAGCGATGTCGCTTCCGCTTCAGTTTCATTTGCCTCTTAGTTATCATCCACCTCCTTGTCTCAACCCTGTCCCGGTCCTCTCACTCTCTGTCCACGTAGCACACAAAACGATTTTATTTATTTATTAATATCAATAACATGTCTTTCTTATTTAAGTGCACGGAAAGAGAAAAACACGAAAAAGAAGAAAATAAACGCAAAAAATATAAACATTAATTTCAGGAAAGATAGTTAAGTAAATGAAAGAATCAAACTGAAATTTTGAAAATTGAAGGAAAAAAAATGCATGACAAGAAGATGTTTAATAGGAAGTAAGTGAGACAACGTAAATTATGATAGATAAGGATATTCACAAGAGAAAACTTGTAACAGCTTGTATTGAAATAATTTTCTACTGGCTTAAGTAACAGACATAAAGCGTTGCAGTCCTGCACCTGAATTTTACACCTCCGCGCGGTGACCAAGTCCAGCTGCCGACACAGAAAGTGTCACACCCTCTGGTTTTCCCGAAAAAGAGAAGAAGGATTAGCTGCAGGTTCCTAGTCACGAATACAGGTCGACACGAGATTTGTGTTGATCAGCAATCACGAGGAAGACCGACTTATTTTGCTTCCATATTTCGTGGCCGGCCTCTCAGAGAAGGGAAGCAATCGCGATGAGGCTTTGGTTGTCGTTCCTGGCTCTGCTTCCCACATTTGCTGCTTGACACATGGTGTGATGTTAACTGAGTCTAAAATAATCACTTTCCACTGCTCGGAAGTGTTATCCTGCACATGTTACTTTCTTTGAACTGGGCGTGTTCAGAAAATCCTGTAGCAAACTTCGACATCAGATATAAGTGAGACAGGAGCTGTCAGACAGTCAGTCTTGCCCGGCGCCAGAAGGTCGCACACTGTCCTATAAGACAATAGCAGCCATGACATCCACCTGGGCAACATTTACCTGCAGCTTGGTGTTCCTGGTTGTGACTGGTGGCGTCTGCAGCATTGAAGGTAAGAGTGGAGTGAGTCTCACTACTCTCTCAATCCATCCATCCATCACTTCTGCAGGAAACTTTGCCGTCATCACAATTAATTGAAACTCGACAAACAGAGAGCTAGTCAATTAATCAAATAATGTGATTAAATGATTCATTCAAATAATACAATCCGACTTTCTGAAAGTCTATTTCTCTATTAGTTTGTACACATTGGCGTGTAACCTGTTCTGTCAGCAGTTGTTGATGCATCAGGCGAGGAGGCAGTCAGCCACCGTGACGACATGACGCCCTCGCAACCGTCGGCTGCCTCGCTACAGTCCTCAGAGAATCGTGAGCCGCCAGCTAACGGTTGTATGACTGGAGGCGATGAAGCAAGGCGCACGTCTCAACAGTCGACACAAGGGTAGATAATGACGAGGTCGACGGTGATACAAAATCCTCTAGTGATAGCGATGAAAACAATGACGAAAGCGGCAAGCACAAAAATAATCATAATGATATGAAGAAAAGAAGAAAAACCAGCGAAAAATCATCTGAAGACAGAAGCAGCGACAGCGACGACGACGACAATGACGCCAACAACGACAACGATGCTGCTGCTGCTGATGATCATGACAAGAAGGCAGATGATTATGATAATGACAAGAAGAAAAGCAAAGGTGAGCTGTTTACATCTTTGCATTACAAATTTTGCATTATTATTAATATTATTAATGCAGTGTGCAAGCTGACCTTAGGTCAAGTTTTTGGGCACCCCGCATGTTGACTGTCCTAATGGTCACAACAACGGTTTCCTCTAAGACCGACTGAGATTGATCTGCCCAGTAGTTTGTTTTTTTGGTAAAAGGAGAACTCTGTACTCTAAGTATTTTTCAGTCGTAAAGTGCAACATTTATTGGCGTGTTTCCTTATTTTCATTAGCTTTCTGCCCGTTTAGCCATTCCACTCCTGTGTAAATACAGTCTTCGGCGGTTTTTTTAAAATTCAAGTTGTAGGTAAGGGAGACCTTTTCTGCATGTAAATATCCTCCAGAATATTTTATTTAAACTCTAAGTCATGCTGACCCGAAAAATAGCAAAAATGTTCTGATGGCGGGTGGCACCTGCACGTGTCGGTTGGGAAAGTTTATCTGAGCTCAGAGCTGAGGTCGTGACCCCGGACTCACTGTACACTGGTGTTGAAGCCGTCGTATCCAGTGCTGGTGATTAAAACCTTTATTTAGGAGATGATTATGAGGTCAAGAGGTAAAGTCCTCGGGGCTGGTGGTTGGGGGAAGAGATGTTAGCGATGGCATTATTCTCTGCCCGGATTTTGGGCAGTTTCCTCTCGCTGCCTTTCCTTCCTACCCCGCCAGGGGTCAAGTACCCACTCATCAGCGGGGTCATCTGAGGAAAGTAGGTTGTGTACACAAATACCTAAGTTGTTGTCATACATGCTTCCGACTGCAGTGTTGGTCTAATGTGAGGACTTGACATTAACCGAGTGTCTCCATCTGTCGTTGGCTGAGTGCATGAGAGGTGTTCACAGGAGTTTTGTACGAGTCGGTCTGGCTGGACGTCGACTGTTCAGATCACACACCAGCACATCTACTTGCACTTGAGACCAGTGAATAATTATAACCTCATTTTCAACACCCCAGCTTCTCTAAACACTCGGCATTGCACTGGTGGATGATTGCAGCTTTCTCCGGGAAACGTGGTTTCAGTTTCGTAAGTGGAGCGGAGTCTGTTTAGAACCGAGACAAACAGGCGTATAAACACAATAAACATAAACTGTTTGCTTGAAAAGAGTTCTTAATGAAGCGATCAGTGTTGTGTCTAAATTGTTGTCTTTGATCATGTTCCTGTCTGCTTTTAGTGTCCAGAGCAGAGCTGTTCAAGTCTGGGACGGTCAGAGGGGCCACTGTGTCTGCTGTTTAGTATTTACAGTCGTGTGTGTATATATATATACACATATAGACATTATAGATATAGACAACACAATTGAAGTATACAAGTAACAAGGCTATGAGTTAAAAAATACAAACTGAACATTGGATACAGGGCAGGTTTTATTCTCTACCACAGGAGGGACTGGCCAGAGGACGAGAGAAACTATTGGAGTGACGTTTGCAGTGTTACTGACCGTTGGAGTGATGTTTACTGTCGCAGCTGTCCTCGTTTTCCTTTATTGCTACTTTACTCATAGGTAAACTACTTCTAATGACAACGTTTGATACAAAGTTAACATGCCTCTTTGCAGTGAATTGTCATTGTATTACGAAGATTTTAAAATGAGAGAGAACATTCTCTTTCTCAATAACGTCCATCATATAACGTACAAGGTTTTGTGTGTCTCTCCCTCAACCGTTGAGTGTATTTGTCATTCTATTTTATGTTTACGTTTTCTGCTATTGATCATGGCTTTTTTGTCAATAAGTATTTTCAATATTCTCTTTTGTCAAGTAACTATTCTTCTACACGTGCTTTAAAAATGTTAGATGATGATGAAGATGATGGTGATTATTATTACTATTATTAAAGTACTTTTTAAAAATCTGAAATCTGGTGGAGTTTACCTAAATACAACTGTAAAAATTGAGAGTAATATGGGTTAATCAGTAGAACCAATCTTTTCTGTAAACTTTTATATTTTCTGTCCTGTCATATAACCCTAAGTTTTGTTAGAATAAAATAAAATTGTTTGGTGAGAGGATGAAGGAAAAGCTATTACTCTTAATGTTAGTGCCATAGAAAGTAAATAACTAATATTTGTTTTTATCAAAGGCCTGACACGAGAAAACTTGAACATAGATCCCACGGTTCTGCTTGCAACACCTACAGTCTACCCCGGTCCCTGTTGGGTCGCAGCCCCGACCACCGGAGTCGTCGCCCGTGGCAACACCTCTTGGTGAGGCAAACTCACGGCAAACCATCTCGACAGAAGATGTGTACGAACTTGTGGATGAGACTGAGTATTTGCATCCCACTCACAGTGGGTGGGTTCCAGTCAAGAAACCAAGGGACACAGGTGTGGGATGCCAACAGTACACCTTGCTGCAGCGACGAGCGAGCAGGTCCGATGGTGTAGACGGAGTGAGTGAAGTGAAAGACAGAAGGACAGAAAACCATGCCTACACTCATCTGCACCAGCCAGGCGACTTTCACAACGATTTGCAACACGGTAAAAGAAAACAAACAAACAAACAAACAACAAAAAAGAACAACCCTAGACAGTCCTGTTGAGTTTTTAGGGATGAAAAAACCTGTAATTTGATCCCCTATCACAGTATCTATCTTTATCAGAAATTTGACAAAACGTAAATTAATCGTATTAAATCTGTTGTAACATAAGTTGTTTCCAAAAAGATATTTTTCTTCAGTTTAACAGCAAGCCTATCGTATCTAAACTGACCTGAGTAGAAGGCAGAAACACGATGGAGATGAGGAACACGAGGGCTACACACAGCTCCCGACCTCAAAGTCCATGAAGATTACCATTCTTACTTTTGCAGACAGCAAGTCCGCCCCTGATGTAGTTCGACTGATACGTCGCAGAATGAACTGCAAGAGTTTGGAGCCGCTGCATGCTGGGAGTGCAGGCTGTACAGGCGACACATCGGACAGCAGCTCCAGCGTGGACACACCCACCAGTGCAGGCTACAGCCTCCAGAAGCCGGTCATGGAGGTATACCCCAGAGCTACAGCGGATATAACTGTCATGGCTCCCGCAGCTGACACAGCTTACATGATCCCGCAGCTGACACAGCTGTCATGGCTCCCATGCAGCTGACACAGCTTACATGATCCCCGCAGCTGACACAGCTGTCATGGCTCCCGCAGCTGACACAGCTTACATGATCCCCGCAGCTGGACACAGCTGTCATGGCTCCCGCAGCTGACACAGCTTACATGATCCCCGCAGCTGACAGAGATTACATGATCCCCGCAGCTGACACAGCTGTGTGACTCCTGCAGCTGGTATAACTTATTTCGTCTCTGCAACTGATAGGAGGGGATGACATGGACGCTGCAGCTGAAGCTTACGCAGACCCCGCAAGTGGCCAAAGCTGCAGCTGTTAACAACAGCTTTCTGTGAGTGTCACAGTTGCAGCTTTTACTTGTGACGTAAACGACACAGGTAGCGTCACAGCTGCTTTAGTCGATAACTCCTTTGCAGTGTCAGGAACAGGAAACGGGTGGAAGGCTGTCACAACCTTGTTAAATGAAACAACTACAGCGAAAGGCAGAGACCAGCATTCCTTATTTTCATTCTAATCTCTCAGCAGCGCACATCCGCGAGAGGAATCAAAGGGACATAAGTCATGCAACGCGCAGACCTTTAGTTGGTGATGATTGCGTCCCTTGAAATAGAAGATGGAAGTTTATTAACTATATAGTGTATATAGTGTATATAGTGTATATGTGTAAACAGGACATGATTCCAGATGGCAGGCCCCTCAAGCATGGCGTTGTAGGTTCGTCTCACAGATTTTTGTTATTATGATTTTTACGTTTATTACATAAAAAGATGAATCTTTTTATAAGGAAACACGAGCTGTCTCCGTGGTGCAGGGAGCGGGTGGCACCTACCCTTCATCATTCCCTAAACACCCCACAGAGGAACTACTAGCATTTCAACTCTTGCATCCTGACAGATAAACATCAAATAGTCAAACAGGTGTACGTATGTGGGTGCGGTTCACAAGGTCAACTTCGATTGAGTAAACGAATGAGTGACAGATGAATGATATAGAAGTGACAGACGAGTGACATAGAAGTGACAGACGGATGACATGGATAACCTTGGAATGTCAGACTAGTGCAGCAGCGTTCAAGGGCAGGACTGACAGTTGGAATTTCATGACATCGCACCTGTAGAAATGTTAGAGATGATCTGCCATGATATAAAGTAAGAAATCACTAATTAGTACACAGGATGATCGAGAAAGAGACGGACAGGCAGAATTGCAACTTAATTAAGTATTAAAAAAATATAATTAAGTATTTTTAAATGTGCAAGCTAGAGCCCTTGGATGAGAGATATACGCCTTTGGATGAGTATTAGAATTAATGTAGATTTTTGTACATGAAAAAATAAAACATTCCCTGAAAACAAGCTTTAATGTTTTTTTTAACAAAAATTATGTTTCGGTCGTATTTCGGGTAAACATAGTAGATAGATATATATAAGGTAAAGATAAAGATTAATTTATGTACGCTTTACCTGCAGAGTAGTCATTGTAAATGCCACATTTTAACTAGGGCCTGGATGTCGACTCACAGGCCCCGAAAGGGTCTCGAACTACACCCTCTCTACTCAAAGGTCGAGCACCCTAACCGTCAGAACACGGGGCCTCCACAAATACACAATCAGTAAAACTGATGGCTAGATGAATAAATAGACACATCGCTAGTGATGACAGACACAAGGAGACACAGGTATGAAAAAAAACCTAGTGAAGACCTGAGGACATCTGATCGGTCCTTGCAGTTTGTTGTTGTTCCGAAGTTGACACAGACCTCCGCACTCTAACCAGACATACATGCGCACAAACATTTTCGAATGAGTGTTTGAAAGAAGTAGGTCTAAGCCGTTGACTTTCTGTTCTGTATGCACTGTGCTGACAAAGTAACATGTACTGTAATAAGTAAAAAGGTAACATGTTTGAGTGAGAGAGATTCGAGAGGGAGAGAAGGAGAGCAGGATCCTGTGTGACTGTCGTCTGACACTGCTGTATGTCTCTGTGTGACATGTGACTGTCGTCTGACACTGCTGTATGTCTCTGTATGACTGTCGTCTGACACTGCTGTATGTCTCTGTATGACTTTTGTGACTGTCGTCTGCCCGTGCACAGCTGTTATATGTCCCCCTCCCTTCTCCCCCCAGTGTGTGTGTTAACCCGTCTGTGGCTGTCGTCTGCCACTAAACTCACCCAAGTAACTGTACTGGGTAGCTATGTGCAATTTTCTCCTCCATGACAACACAACACCTGTCCAGTGTTTTGGTGGCATATTATTGTGATGACGTGTACACATCCCCCCTCCACACGCGCGATCACAAATGTCTTTTCAAAACATTTCCACCACTCACTGCTGTGTCTATGTGCCTGGATTTCAACATCCTCGTGTGACTTTGAACTGAATGATTAGAACAGTATTTCTGAAGCCAACCAGCCATGGCGGCAGGCGCAGTAAGTATGTCTGCAGACTGTTATAATGTATGATTGTCTACCCTAGTGTATGTGATTACCTACCCTTTGTTATTGTGTATGTAGATTATCTACCTTTTATCAAACTATAGGTAGATTCTCTATCCTGTATTATAGTATATGTAGATTGTCTTACCTTTTATGGTCCACGAAATCGCTACTTTCGTCAACAGTTCTAATGCTAGATGACCACGGTTTATAATCATCGCGTAAATGAAATGAAAATTTAATTCAGAAATTGGTGCACATCTTTCAATTCTCACATTACTAAGTTTTTTCACAGTTGACACCCACCAAACCAACACGAACGCACGAGCGAACGCGCGCGTAGCAGCATATAAAAAACTGAAAACCTTGGACGAGTAAAAGTAAACTGAAACTGTAAGTGGTTTGAAGAACCACAAACAACTCCGCTTGGGGAAGAAAACAACAGAAGTAGGACATCTTATTTATGTACTGCACACGGCCAGGTGTGTTTGCGACACTCATCCCCGAGCTAGTCAGCGGCGGAATTGAATAACCCTTTGTTCACTGAGCCGCTCATGCGTATCGCGCGCTGTTCACACAAAGCCGCCGGCAACATGCACGACACCTGGTTTGTCAAGTTCTCTTGCTGCCCCCCCGGGTTTATTTTTGGCTCAAAACGTGGCGTGGGACACCCGGGTGAGGGAGTCACTCTTACACCGCGGGACTGAGGACTCTCACTGCACGCATGACTAGCACAGGTAGGTCAAGGTAAGCAGCAGGTGCAGGTCAGCATAAGGTAGGTGTGACCTGAGACATTGAAAACGAAAGTACGATACTTTGCTTAGAACTATCAGGAAGTCCAGAGACTTCCAGTCATCGGTGTCTACTGCTACCTGGTGGACTACGGCAATCTGTCACTTGTCACATACTTTCTCCAGTACAACAGTTTTTTTTCACGTTACTGTGTTTATTATGTGAAATTCATTTCCAGTCTGCTGAGGTACACAGGCATTTAAAACCTCGACATTCTCACCTGTGTACAGAAGACTGTCACCCCCGCGAAGCCATGTTGGAAGAATGAATATGCATGTTACCCTCAAATGACCTCACCCCAAACAAGATAACGGATTCGGGAAAATGGCGGCTTGTTAATTGAGTATAAAGAAAACGATCGACTGCCCGTGTTGCAGGCGTGTGTATCGCGACATCAAAATGAAAGTAGCGAATGTAAATACTGTATGTAGTAATTTCTCCCCTGATGGTTCTGTCGTAAAATTGTATTTCTGACAGAAAAGTGAATAAGGGAGAAAGAGAAATGAGGAAGAGAGAGAGAGAAGAAAAAGAGTGGGCTGATAGGAGAAGAGAAAGTGAATGAGAAGACTGTGTGGATTCTGTGTGAACCTCACCTGCTGTTTGCCATGCTTTTAATCACTCTACTTGCCTGGGGCGACTGGATTTTGTTTGCTAACTGAACTGCTGAGTGTGTTGTTGCTGAGTTTACTCTCTCCATCTTATTAGAAGAGAGATGTTGTTTTTGGATAACAGAAAACTGGTTTTTAATGTTTGTTAATACAACGTATCCAAGGCAGCTGTGAGGACCTCGACGGACTTTTCACTGGGTGTATGAAAGTGTTTTTTCCTGTTAAATCCATGTACTAATATTTCATGCACTCTACCATACCTCAGGTGTTGATGTATTTGTGTTTTGTGTTATTTAGGAGGTCGTGACCCCTAGAACTCTGAGTGGCGCATGCGCGCGCGCTCGTGTGTGTGTGTAAATATTTGTCTTGGGCCCAGACATGATGTGTGTGTGTGTGTCCGGACCATTGACAATATTTTCTTGACTCATATCGATAGAGAAGTGTAAAAATACTAAAAACAAACAGACCAAGTACATTTATGAACAACAGATATACACAACAGGTATTTACATTAACTGTCAGGTTCATCTCCACATGACGACAGTATACTAAATTAGTATCAGTTATGACAGTAAATAAATGCAAGCAGAAATTTATGTGATCTCTAATTTTCAGTGCATTATGCAGAAAACAGTTTAAAAGGTGGTTTCAAATAATGCCGATAGACAGAACTGAGAAGGGACTCCAAGTATTATTTAGGGGTCAGCAGATGGCGAAGTTCATTGTATTCGGAACATGTAAACAGAAAGTGTTTCACTATCACAGTCTGGCATTTCAGAAAAAATATCTGTGGTATTTTAGTAACGCTGCTTGTGACAATATAAATGTGTTATACCTAATCTAAATCTGATGAGTGCATCTCTCACGCCGACATGTTTGAGAGCTACACGATACGCATCTACCTAGCTAACGGTTAGGAAGATTTAAAAGAATAAGTAGTATCTATCTATCAAAACTGTTTTATTGCCGGTCTTGCTCAATGCCACAGACAGGTCATGTAGAGTCAATGTGAGCTCAGCGCCGAGAGCAGTGACAGACTTGTATGACGAAATAAACCCTCCCACGCACTGTCACTACAATCACCTGGCGCGTGACCAGACTCACCAGCGCGTGACCAGACTCACCAGCGAGTTTCTCAGCGCCCAAACCACAGGCTTCATATGGTTGGGGTCACGACATGCTCATGACAAACCACATTAACATATCTACATTCAAACATTTTCCATTTTTCTTTCGGCGATGTCACATCGCTTATTCATGTCATTGTCGGCGTTTGTCGTCTGAAGTCCCGTGAATTTAAAGTGAACTTTCTTGAAAAAACTGTTAATGTTTCTGGTGATTAATAATTTTTTTTTACTTTCATTTTTTTAATTTAAGATCACGCTTTTCTGCATTGGAACCGAGCCCGATGGCATTTTTCAGCTGTGATATTTATCTTCCTTGTGATAGTTTACACCAGCAGCTTGACAGGTAAGAGACATTGTGAGCTTTTGACCTTTCTTGTTACAGGCTCCACGTGTACACAATACACAATGTCTATTGTAACTTACAGGTCCAGATAGTATCAAGCAATATTTATGGCGGTCAGTTGAAATGACATTTGTTTCTTTCTACAAGAAGCCTTGCAAGGAGTAAACACATTAGCAAAACAAGGACGGCGACAACAGCAAATTAGCAGCAGCCAATTTTAGTAATAATAATTACAAAGAGTAAGGAATGCTTATTGTACAAATGTTGACAAATAAGGAATGCTTAGGATAATGAAGAGATAAGGAATGTTGACAACAATAATAATGAAAAGTAAGGCACGGTTATGAGAATAATGACGGAGAACAATGTATATTTATGAGAATAATCAGTGAGAACAATGTATTATAATAATACAACATAAAATTCATGATGGTGGTGAAGTGTTTATTACAATAATGAGAGGAAGATACGTTTATATAATAATTATGAAGAGTAAGATGAGTTTTCATAATATGTGAGTGACATTTAAAGATATCTGTTGCATGACAGTTTGCTGTGGTGTATTTCAGCGGGTACGCCGTGTACAGAAGGTACCCACACTTGTGATCGGGCCACCCAGCTCTGTAATGGCACCCAAGATCCAACGGGCTTTGTCTGTACCTGCATCAACGACACACGCAGCAGCTGTCAGCGCAAGATACCTGTGTCCGTAAGCAAGTGAATTTTTACCTGTGTGTGTGTGTGTCGTGCGGGTCTGTAGTAGTGTGTGTGTCATAGAGACCTCTCTGTCTACTCGATAGCTTTTGCATTGTAATGCTCATAAGTGCATTCAACTATACGCGTGCGCGTGCATTTATGTGGGTAGGTGTGAATGTGAACACTGCTGTGACGTATGTGAACACTACTGTGACGTATGTGAAGACCTTGAGACCACTCACAAACTACAGGGTCGTGAAAGATGGGTTGAGACTCATCGTGTGACAGTAGCATTCAGAAGGCTTTAAATATTTAAATGAGATGATGATGGCTTCCTTTGTCTGTCCTGCAGCTGTCCCCGAGACCCAGCGCCTGTACCTGTTCACCGCCATCGACTTGGTGACCGTCAACGTCAGCCTGTGGAACGACTTCAACGACGAGCAGCAGAGAAAACAGGCGGTAACGGGCTTTTACGGGTACTTTAGCGGGTGTCCAACTAGCTAGCAACGTTTCAGGATTTTCCTTTGTAGTCAGCCAATCAGACAGTCCACACTGTCCAAAACAAAATACCAGTATCTACATACACTCACCTACTGATATAGATACATTGAGAATTGCATTTGTTATAGATTGTTGATATATATATATATAATTTTTAGTGAGATACGATTAACAACCGTTAGAGAGAGAGAAAGAGAACGATATGAAAGTGGTCAGACCAAGACAAACTCAATCCTCTATACTTATGTACTTTTGCAGATTTTAAGTACATATCCTCCGAGTAAGATCCTGAGCATGAAGACGGGAATATTTATTGACATGGTGTCAATATCGTAAGTAACCTTGTTTATATCTCTCATTATTGTATCGCATCCTGTGAGTATACGTGTGTCACGATCATGTGTCTGTCATCCTGGAAAGCACAAACGTGGCGATGGCTGGAACATTCTGTCATCCTAAGTTTACACCTGCGTTTTACAGGTAGAGGGCAGTCACACACCCTCAGTCACGTGTTCCTACCGATCCAAAGTGACAGACACCAAATTTCTATTAATTCCTCCAAGGTATTCTTAATGACTTGTTCAATTTGTGTACCTGCGATACCTTTGCCCTTTAATCTCTTTAAAGTCACCAAGACTTTGACCCCTAACCTTCCAGCAGGTCATGTCTGTGACACAAGCACCTGCAGTCTTGGCTACATCGGAGCAGGCTGTACAGAAAACTGTGGTGACAGCGATGCCATGACCTGCTCACCTTTGTGCTTTGACCTCTTGTGTTGACAGGGAGACCAGTGTCGTGGGCAAAATCGCTTTTCGCTACAGTTTGCTATTTTGGGTGAATGTGACGTCACGAATCAAGGAGAGCGTCGCGCGCCGCGTGCTGGAGCTGGAAGCAGGACGAGTTCTGGTTTTCAAAGATATACAGATTCCCATTCTTGGCTACATGGGGATTTTTGACACGAAGGACCAGATGATTTATAGTCCAAAAACTGATAGTAAGTAGAATTCTGTCTGTCTGTCTATCTCACCTGCAAAACAAACGAGCAGAACGGGTACTTTGGGAGTTTGTTTCTCCCCCACGTCTGTGAAAGACAAAGCAGCTTTCACTCGGCCTCGGAAAGTCTCAATGCAACTAACTTAGCTAACTCAATCTACCCCAGCCCCAAACGACAGATTTCTGTGGTTTGTTATTTTACAGCCATCGACTGGTGCTCGTCACCCAGCCTCTTCTCGTGTCGGAACCACAGCACGTGCGTTGACTACGGTCTGCGGTACTCGTGTCCTTGTAAAGTTGGTTACTATGACAACAACAACAACGAGTGCAACTGTAAGATAATTTAGAGTATTTTACACTGATAAACATCTCTGCAATACGCTATTTCATTCTCCACACCTCGTCTCTATACCCGACTTGGAAAAGTTTGAGTTCGCTCTTTTTTTTTTTTTTTTTGCGCGAGTTTCGTAAATTCTTTGCAGTCTCTCAGGAATGTTCCAGGTAAGAGAGAGGAACGCCCACAGTCCTTTCTTTGCCTGACTTTTGTATTAGTTTGTTCTCCTGTTGCTGTTCCTGCTCTCCGTTGAACGGCGTTAAGCAGTCTTATCCCGACAGTATGGACAAATGTTAGAAGTTTTTTCCTGACGGTTACATGCAAATTTAGTCACGTGACTGCTTTTAGTCAAATGTTGGATACTTTAGGAAGTTTATGCTATACTTGATATGCTTGATAACCGAGGGCGTTAACAATGTCTCTGATTTGCTAACACCAGTGGCTGTGCGTCTGGGTGGTGTTCAAGAGAAGCTGGAGGGGCGGCTGGAGTTCTACACGAACGGGACGTGGAGGACGATCTGTCAGCGAGGCTTTACATCCCAGACTGCAGTAGTGGCTTGCAGACAGCTCGGCCTCCCCTCGTGAGTCGGTATTTACAGCATACACGAGGACAGAGAAGTCAGTTCCCACACACCTTCCTTCTTTCACTCTGCGTACCTGCGATTTTTTTCTTTCTATTGCTCACACACTTACCCACACTCACGCGCGCGCACACACACACACACTTACCTGTTTCTAACTTCGCCTCACTTACAAAGTACAATTACTTTAATTAATTTTTATTCTTGATGATATTAAAGATAAGAGTTAATGACATTGTCGCTGTGACGTCACAGGCGGGGGGCGGTGTACTACGAGGGCGCTGTTTACGGCGAGGGCACAGGTGACGTACACATGTACCGCATGACGTGTACCGGCCGGGAACTGGCCCTGTCCCAGTGTCCATCAGAACCTCTGGCTTCTGGTTCCTGCAACCACTCTATGGATGTTGGGATTCGATGTGACAAAGGTGAAGACACGAGCAGGCTATTCACTGTATGCTAATAAAGTATTTCACTTATTTCACACGTGCGGTCTGGTGACACCACAGGGAACGCCTGTCTCCAACATAGTGAGAATGGGATGTCGTGGGTTCGGATCTCGTCTCGGACAAGCTTTTTTTTTTTGACATCTATTCACAGTACCACCTGCTTTGCCGTGATGTAGTTTTAGTTGCTGGCTTGGCGTTAAAACACCAGTTGTTTCCCGATCACCCATGTTTATTGTGGCAATATTTGAGGTTCTGTTATAACTGAATTACTTGAAAGATGCAGTGTAGTGCAAGGAGTAGTGTGCATAATTGATGACCTTTTTTTAAAATAACATTTAATACTAAAGATATCCTGATTTCTTGTGACCAAAGCTTAATGGAACTTTTCTCAGTTACTGCAACATCGCAGGATAGGACTCTTTCTTCTTTTCTTCTTTCTCTCTGAATAAATTGTGCTAGCGTGCGTGTTTTTTGTCGAAATCACATTATTGTCTGCACATCTCCAAGCTTTGGTACAAATATTCTTTTAATGTCCACACGCATGTGTCCAGTTTGTGTGGATGACTACCATTTCGGACTCAACTGCTCCCAGCCGTGTGTGTGTAACGTCAGCAACACCGACTTGTGTGACCGAGACAACGGCACGTGCTACTGCAAGGCAGGCTGGGAAGGCGTCACGTGTGACGATGACGTCGACGAGTGCGCGCAGACAGGTGCATGTAGAGGACCGTTAGAACGGTGCCAGAACACACAGGGCAGCTTTCTCTGTCTGTGTGAGGAGGAGGCTGAAAGGAATGAAGGTGGCGTGTGTATCGGTGAGTTTCCGGTCATCTCTTTGTGATTCTTGCAAAAGCATCCTGCACCCGATAATTATCGAGACTTGGTAAAATCACAAATCCACTTGCTCTAGAATTTAGAAACTACAATCGTTACTGGCATCTCATAGAAGACAGAATAAAATCACAGAATAAAATGTGCTGTTATATGTTAGGATTGCTCGTGTCCTAAGAAAACCTCAGCTACCTAAGAAAAGCTCCGTTTCATAGGAATGATTAGTTACCAGAAATCTCACTGACTATCGGAACATTGAGGACAGTCTGCTTGTCATCAGGTACTGATGAGATGGCCGCATCGGCCTCATCGGGATTATCATTTGCTCGTCATCGTCGCTGCAGCCTGTAGTGTCGGTGTCGTATTGATCATAATAATCATCGTCATCGCAATAGCTATTAAGAAATGGAGAGGTAAGATTACTTTTTTTCATCTTCCTAGAATACTGAAATTATCGCTGTGTTCTGTTACCTAGATCGTCGTTGCTTTTCTCATCTCGGGAGAAGTTGACACAAGAATTCGAAGACCTTCTTCCTAACCCTCAAACATATAGAATTATTTCTCCAAACTGTTTATTCAAAATATAAATGTTGTTTTCCAGCAAGAGCGTATGCGCAGACGACAGGACTGAGTGCAGGCAGCACCGGCTACAGCGACCTCCTCGGCGCCAACAGCAGCTACGACGACGTGGAGACGTACGACGAGATCAATGACGGTGTGCACAGCGGCCCGCTTTGTAAACAAAAGGAATAATTTTATAACAGATTGTAATAAATATATGCTAATCAACAATGTAACTCTAGAAAATGTTTGCTAACAAGCTTCTAAATCACATAACAGTGTCAAGACATGTACTTCACTTTATAAGCCAGTATACTAATTAACAATGTACAATTAAACCAGTATATTAATTAGCAATGTACAACAATGTCAGTAGATTAATTAATATATTAATTAACAATGTACAATGCACGTTTTGTTAACCCAGTGCATGCCGACAGTGTAAGGAAAGGAGTCATCGTGTGATTATATATTAACTAACCAAGTACAGAAATACATATTCCAGAAACTTTTCTCGATTCTTAGCTTCTGCACGAGTCCTGTGCAAGCTTTGGGGTGCAAATGGTTTTTGATTGTCACATTGATGTTTGTACTAACCGGTTTCTGGTTGTAACATTACATTTTGAACTAACCGGTCGTCGTCTGCATTTTGCATGTTGCATGGGTTTTATTTCATCGTCTCACTGAACTCCTTCTCCCACGCACGTATGAACATGTCCCAGTGGGTAGAACGACCGTCGGTCATTAAGATATTCAAATTCTCTCTCAAATTTATTTTCTCTTAATCCGTCTCTCTCTATCACACACACACCTTACACACACAAAATAAGAGAAATAGAGGTGGAAATGAGTGTAAATAAGGGGAGGGAGAATAAAAGACTATGATACATGATTTGCAGAGAAGATGACTGCACAGCAGGAAAGCATGTAAATATTTCGTACATCTAGAACATGTGAAGTATAAACATGATAATGTGTGAACGATCAGTGTCTCTGGCACTGACAGCAGTATATTTGTTTGCACAGAAAACTCCTCCGGAGATTTGTCCCTCCCTTGCTCCACCATTAAAGGCGAAGGTCAGACCATCTTCGTAAAACCGGAAGACGGGTCAGACGGCTACTGCAGCGCGTTAGATGACGTCACTAGCGAGACTTCTAACGGTCGGAAAGAAAGTCAGGAAGGGACACAGTGCTGTTACAACAGTTCCAGCGAGGGAGAGAAAGAGGAAGAACTTCATCACGACTACCTGCACGCATGCGCCGCAACACCAGGCCCCACCCACTCAGCGTCAGTAGCTGATGACGTCAGTGCGAGTAGATCATTGGACGACATCTATCTCCATCCGGTCTATTCTCTGTACAACAACAACATGGCATCAGTCAATAGAATGGTTGACAAGAACGCAGGTGACAGAGACAGCTTCTCTTTGGAGCAGTCGCTTCTGAATGTTGATGAAAGGAACGACAATTCGAGGGAAAGCGAAAAGGGAGACTACCTCCACCCGACTGGTTCTGCTGTCGAGGTTGATGGAGCTGTGCGTCCTGTCAGTTTGTCTTCCCCAGGAGCTGCTGAGAGCGCCACCATCGACGACGACCAAGACGATAACCGCGAACACGTCTCAGCCGATGTCGCGGACACAGTGCAAGAGGGAGCAATCACTGGCTTATCTCCCCCACCGTTCTGTACCCCACGTACTGGCGGGACTTGTCGACAAGAGACAGACCCTCACTCTGCCCTCCATCACAAGACAGCGACACCTACCTGCATCCTACTGACATCTCGTCTCAGGGCCCAGTGGTCACCAGATCGCATCCCGGCGGTGAAGAGTCAGTCGGTACTCGCCTCTGATGTCAAAGGTCATCATCAGTTCACCCAGCTGGTCAGTATTCTGTCCAACACGCCTTTTGGGTCTGAGGTCAGCACATACCTGGCTGTGTAATATTTTATCAACATTGTAGGTGTAGTTAAAAATCATGTCGGCTTTGCTTGCGATTTATTTAATTTTGCTGAACACTTCACAGAGAGAACAGTATGTTCACGGTGGTCTGCAGAAAATGAGTTGTAAACATACAGTGTATCGTACAGGCTAGCTTACACTCGTTGTGGTAGAAGTTAAGTAAACAGGTTGTTAAACCGAGTTCTTCTCGTGGAGAGAAACTGTTTACAATCTACACGCGCCATCCCACCCGTGACTCGCCTCAAAACGCGATTTAGCTTATTCCCTGAATTTTCTTTTTCCACCATCATTCGCTCCTCAGCTTCATTCGCAGAAATCTCACTAGTGTTTAGTGAATGCTGTAGTTGCCGACTGTTGACGACATTTGTACGAATAAATATAAGTGGTTGTGATGAAAATAAAGCTGAGAGAAACACTACATGTTTGGCTGTTGAACGCTAGGTTCGAACATTTAATGACAATATACTTTGTGAAAATGAGGCGAGAGGACAGAACTATAACGACTTTTGACAAGTCTGTCTGTCTGTCTGTCTGTCTGTCTGTCTGTCTGTCTGTCTGTCTGTCTGTCTGTCTGTCTGTCTAACGCTACCTATGACTAATTGACGATCTTAATGTTCATGGACAGAGAGGCAGACAAATTCTTCACGTGGAGAGAAGACACAGAGACGAAAGTGGTGTTAATAAAGTTGCATATAGAACTAAGAATGTAGTTCAAAGAAAATTAACAGCAACACCGGAAAGTGAGCATCGTACACGACGTTCTTGCTGGACATCCTCGTGACGACAGCATCAACGGTACATGCGACAGCCACCACGCGCACCTAGTTCTCTTGACGTGGGATAAACTCTATTTCCATTATAATCAGGGGGAAGGGGACATTCTGGAAGGATGGCAGTGTGTATACAGTGAAAGACAAACATGGGAATAATATTGTGAGGTCAGGCAGAGGGAAACAAATCCAGTGACTGGAAATTACATTCAGGAAAGCAATTTGTGACAGGCAGTGGCCGGAGGTTTTGACAATTTCTGGCTCGAAGTGGGGATGAAGCGTCTCACCCTTCACCAGTCAAGCCCAAGAGGCAAGGGAGGGGAGACTAGCCACATCACCAGTGACGTGTGGTTTCGTAGTTTGCTCCCTTTCACTGTCTTGGTTTGTGTTAGTGTCATTGGCGACAAACTGAATCCACTGGTTTCTGGGAGGAGTGCAAGACCAAGACTCATTCGTGGACTCGTTATTACACAGGTCACCTGTTAACGAAGGTCTGGCCTCACCACTTGTTATGTCACAAGTCGAAGTCACGAGAAAAGCAGTGGAATGTCCACATCGACCAACGGTCAAACACCCACAACAAAGTTCTTTGGGGATGTTATAGCCATAGTCAATGTTGGAGAGAGAGGCCACGATCCTGATACTGTGTCCTCGACGCTGATATTGTTGTTATGGAGATACTGATGGCCCGATGCTGATATTAGGGAAGGAACTCTGTCATGCTCTTAGTTGTTGTGGTTGGTATTTCCTATGACGACATATATTAACGACCCTGACGACGAGAGTTACGAAAGCTGGTTGGTCTGGTTCTAAGCACTCGGATGCTCTAACTTCCTGTCGTTATCGTCGTCTATCAGGTCGCTGTGGCTGACGATGTCCTCAGCTTCTGACGTCATCTGTTGTTGCAGATTCCTGTATTGGTTCTGAGGATCATACGGGTGGAGATAACCGTCGTCATCCTTTAAGTCACAAGGTATCGGGAAGGTTTGTGAAGTTGAATATGGGATAACCACCGGGTGCAGAGAGGCGCCACTGTCCCGCTCACCCACAAGTGATTGGTCATCACTAAGTAACACTTGTCCAGTGTTGTCCGACTCTTTTGCGATGGGGTGCAGGTAGTAGTCGTCAACTGGCAAGTTCCCTGCTTTATCTGCCTCAGGTGCGACAGGGTGCAGGTAGCCATCATCATGAGACGACACCTGTCCTGTGTTGTCTGAGACATCGCCGGCCTCCATCTCGGTCACGTGTCTCAGAGGCAGCTCAGGCCTGTCTGACCTGAAGTCTGCTGTCTTGGCTGTGGAAAGGTCGCCAGTAACGGTCAGGTAGCCATGGTTTGAGTCTTCTGTCCCTTCTGGCAGTTCCTTGGCAAGAAGCAAGCTCTCAACGGTCACAGAGTCTGGCCGCGTGTACCCGTCACTGGTTCCTGTAGCAAAAATTTTTAAAAAAAAAAAAATTGAACAGTTGATTGAGAATCTCTACACTGGTACATGCATAAAATTAATGTTCTAAAAGAAAATAAATCAAACTTTTAAAACTATTGACAAATAAGTTAAGAAACTGATTCACTGCTTTAATCCCTTCCCTGACTTTTTCATCTTATTCAACAACCGCCTTTGTCACCCTCAGTACCTTCAAGTGGTTGATGCTGTCCTGTGTCTGTTAGAAACCTGCTGTAAATATGTTTCTGGTTATTGACAGTCGTTTCATGTGGAACTCACCAGCATCATTACTACATGTGGTGTGTCGCAGTCAGCACTAAACTGATCTGAGTGTTGTAGGTAATTTTAAAGTTGAATAGTTTATTTCTGTTCTCTTACTGTTGTAGCTTACTCGTCAACTTAAAAACATAAATACTCCGCCCTGCCTGTAATGAAATAAAACATGAAAGCGATAAATTATTTACCTTCTTCACTGAGTTCCACCTCGTCAGTAATTTCGTCGTAGACCTCTTCATGTCCACCCGAGTGTCTCGGATTGTCGTAGCCGTCAAGCTCTGCTTTCCCTGTACTGAGGTATGTCCTGGCTGCAATCACACAATCAGTAAAGTCAAAGGTCATCATGCGACGTTTTACCTGTCGGTCACCCAGAGCACAGATTCACTGAAGCGAGTTTTTAAAGTTAGACACCATGACGAGTGCAGGGTTACAGGGCTACATCATGTACTAGAACTCCTTGTATTGTCTGTGTCATCTGTTCTATGGCGACAATTGCTCTTTATTGCAGTCTGTTACAATTTACCAGTATTTGTTAGCACGACGTGGTCACGTGCTGTAGGAAAGCTAGTACCTGCGTACACATACACATACACACGCACGCTCTCTCTGTCTCATTGTCTCAATATCTCACTAATTTATTATAAAATAAATATTTATTTATTACTCATATAAAAGTGTAACATATTCGTATGACACACAACTCACCTTTCCGTTTCCGGATAACTCGACAAATGATGACAACAACGACGACCAGAGCAGCTCCACCAACGCTGCAAAGTACAGCAGTCAGGACGACACCAACAGACGATGATGCTTCTGGATCTGACGGAGGTCTTACACCTACGACAGACAAAATAATTTGACCGTTGTCTACACGTACAGACGTGTGTCTACAGTGATGGTACTAATAATTTATTATAATGTAAATAAACATCCTCAAAGTGACATCGCTGCAGACGTTTCAAGCAGAAGATCAGAGGAAGACTGAAGACATTGCCAGGAGACTCACCTGTACACACGCCTCCTTCATTCCTGTCAGCCTCGTCCTCACACAGACAGAGAAAGCTGCCCTGTGTGTTCTGGCATCGTTCTAACGGTCCTCTACATGCACCTGTCTGCCTGCACTCGTCGACGTCATCGTCACACGTCACGCCTTCCCAGCCTGCCTTGCAGTAGCACGTGCCGTTGTCTCGGTCACACACGTCGGTGTTGCTGACGTTACACACACACGGCTGGGAGCAGTTGAGTCCGAAATGGTAGTCATCCACACAAACTGGACACATGCGTGTGGACATTAATGAATGATGTTTGACATAGTCACAAATGTTGCCCTTCACATAAATTAAAGAAATAACTTGGTGCTTGCATTGTTTATAATGAGATATCTATCTCTTGCCATCACCATAAGCCACTCACAGTAAACATCCATGCCTACAAAAATGAATTTCTATCTACTGTATTCTTTACAGTCGTTGAACAGGAAAAGCGTTTCAATTCAAACTCTTTGTTGCAAAATTATCTTTTACTGCTGTGCGGTCATCTTGGAGAATTAAATCTTAATTTTAAAATTAAAAAGTTAAAAATTCATTATAATGACCATCATGCAATGTTTATAACTATAATAAGTTTACATAATGTCATCGTCATAAAAATACTCTTCGTTACTTTAATCAAATAAATTAACATTACAAAATTGTCTTCATTGTCTAGCTCACAATCTCACATTAATTTATATAAGACTTTAGTGTATCATAGTTAACAAAATTCTTTTTAATTATCCTCGTCCTATTAAAAACATAGCATCAAAAAGTGTCATCGTTTTCGAAACTTTTTTTTGTTTGTTTTTGGGGCGAAATAACGATCTTTCATCGCAAGTTTTGCTATGAACATCACACTTCGTTATGAACTGCTACTATTTAGCTGATGGGTCTGCTAGTAATGATACCTGTATCACATCGAATGCTGACATCCATAGAGTGGTTGCAGGAACCAGGAGGTAGAGGTTCTGATGGACACTGGGACAGGGCCAGTTCCCGGCCGGTGCACGTCATGCGGTACATGTGTACGTCACCTGTGCCCTCGCCGTACACAGCGTCATCGTAGTACACCGCCCCCCGCCTGTGACGTCAAGTCAGTGTTAACTGTTGTATTATTAACCGTGACAATGCTTGCCTGTTGTTACACAGTTGGATAACTTTGAATTTCATTCTAATCATCTCTCTTTCAGAAAAAAAAGTGTGTGTGAGAGAGAGAGACTACCAAACTTACGAGGGTAAGCCCAGCTGCCTGCACGTCACATCTGCGTTGAGTGACGTGAAGCCCAGCTGACAGACGGTCCTCCACTCGCCTCCCGACATGTACTCCAGCCTCCCTGCTACAGGCTCCGTGCTGTTCACCAGACGTACAGTCACTGACACAAAACAGGTTTGTTTGTTTGTAACCATGACACTGACCTAGTGCCGAGCGTGTGTCAGTGCAACAGAATGTTGTGTCATGTGTCAACCGCTTTATCCTCACTTTCATCCTTCAACCTCTGACTTTACAGAGGGACTGCAGTGTAGTTACTCCGCTTTGTTACTCGCACACACACCTTAATTACATCATTAAAAGGTAGAGACAACTCACATTGACATTCGTTGTTGTTGTTGTCATAGTAACCAACTTTACAAGGACACGTGTACCGCAGACCGTGGTCAAAGCACGTGCTGTGGTTCCGACACGAGAAGAGGCTGGGCGACGAGCACCAGTCGATGGCTGTAAACACATCAACAACAGCAACAACAGCAGGTTAAGTCTCTGGGTACCTTGGAGGTAATTGACTGTTAGGCTGGTTGTCAAACAATCTGGAACATTTGTATCACAGCTGTGGGCTGTGTGTCCAGTCTAAGAGGCTACATGAGTAGGAAAGTAGACTGAATGACATTAACTGGAAATTGTAATTTTACGGTCTGTCTGCTTGTCTGTGATGAATCTTTCTTACCATCATTAGTTGCATTTGCATTCTTCAGCTGCTGCTCGGTGTCAAAAAGACCGATGTAGTCAATGATGCTGATGTTCTCGCCCCTAACCGTCACAGCCTGAAGTTCCTCCAGTTTCAGCACGCGCCTCGCCAAACTCTCCTTGATCCGTGTCGTCACATTCTCAGAAAATACCAGGATGTACAAGAGTTTCAGTTTTCCCAAATTGAGTGGCCCCCTAAATGACAGAAAATATTGAGCTTATCTCTCGTTCAAAGAACATAAGATAGTCATTAAGATCTCTGTAGTCAACGGTGCAGGAGGAGCGGTCTCTACTCTCAACAACCAGCAGAGAGACGCTGGACGCTTGTCAGACATATTGCAGTATATTTAGACTGAGTGGTACAGACGAATATTTAAACACAGTTAAACATTGTAGACATTTTTAGAGAAACAGAAAAGTGTCACGTGAGAAAAAGCTGTACATGAGCATTTGGTGAAATAAACAAGAGGTGTATGTTATCTTTTGTAGAATAAACTTTGTGAGTTTGCTCTTGTACATTATTGTCATTACGGCAATTCAATCTTCTGTGACCGACATTTTTGTCAATTTATCTTGTCTAGAAATCTTATATTCGAAGGTTTACTGTATCCATCATGTTTATGATAGCTGCTGTTAACTACAACATTTATTACAGGAAATTGAAGCTTGTAAGAGGTTTAACTCTCAGACACAGCCTGAGGACAGACCAGCTAACGGTACTCACGGGAGTGGAGCCGTGTCGATGAATATCCCGCTCACCAACCCCTCCACCTCGTCAGGCGGGTAGTTGGTCAGGATCTGAACAGAACCAGTGTATCTGACTGATGTCTGTAGTTCATCTATCTCTATACCTTTGACTGTTTATGTATTAAAGACCAAATGTGTATGAGGAGGAATATATATTGTAAATGTCACTCACCGCCTCTCTCACTTTGTCTGGAGTATTCAGGTCATTCCAGCGGACAAAGGAGAAGGATATATTCAACAGGGTGCTCACGTAAATCTTTTGACTTTCCGGAATCGCTGAGACCAGAAATGAAAACAAGAACAGGATTTCTTATATCATTTTATCATTTGTCTAAGTCCTTGCCTAAGTGAATTAAGATATCTATCTGACATGTTTGGTGTTGTAAAACCTGTTTCTTAAGGTTTTAGGTTATCAGATGCACAGATTTTACACACACACACACACACAGAGTTTTTACACACGTAAGTCAGGGGTGGGGAGCCATTCTTCCTTCAAGAATATTTATAACATCATTCGTGGGCGGTACAAAATTATCTACTTAAGAAAGCAAGCCTTTATTTGGTGACACCGTAGTTTCGCCAGTGTGTTCACACTTCTGCAAGGTGTACAATACCAGGCACTGCTGTCCTGTCAGTCACCACAATCCGCCTTTTCACAATTAGATGCACGAAAACAATGATCTACCTCTATAAAAACATAGCGAAACATCTGTTTGGAGTCTGTAAAATATATTTTATAATTAAAAAGTTTTTAGAGACGAAGTTTATAGCAACAAAACACTTTTCCTAATGTACAATTTTCTATATTTGGTTGTGGGGGTGTCGAAGAACGCTACACGTATCAACAGCCGACATCAGACCGGAACAGGAAGTGGTTTACCCTTGGCTCGGGGTGAAGGCAGATGTATGCATGTTTCTCCTAACTTCCATACAGTCGAGGGCAACGTTGACAAGGGTACATGTCTACCCCGTCATTTACTTGTATGTGTTTTATCCAACCCGTAATAGACGTTCCTTGTTTGTACTTACACGTTGTTATTATTATTATTGTTTACTTAATATACATTTATGTTGCGACGAAGAAGTTAAATTTACTAAAATAAAATAAATTTACTTAAAGTCGATGATTGCCTTGGCGGGCAGGATCAAAAGACATTTCCCACCCCTGGTGTAAGTACAAGTGACTCGCAATTCACAATTTACAATAGCGTGTTCGAACCTCGTGACTCGCATAAATACTGCGCTGGAACTTTTTCTGACTACTGTGTGCAGTTTCTTGCCGCCATCATAAATGTTTATAACCGGAAGCAATTTCTGTTGATGCGAGTACATCAGCAAAATGTTCAATCTGACCGACTGTCGTGTAGAAAGAGGCGAATGCCGGCTTGTCACTGTTGGTCGGTTTGTCTCGGTCCTCCCACTGATAAAAAGTCTGATGCTTTGGCTTTCACTCTCTCTCGTACCTGCATGGAGCGGTCAAAACAGTGCACAAGAGTCCATCTAACAATACAACTGACTCAAAGCTGGATTGAAAGGTTATAAAAATTATATCAGAACAAAAGTTGGACATAAAGTATTCGGTATGATTTATATCGCTGGAAAATCAAATCAAGAGCAAAATATGGCCGCTCTTCCTTAGAAGGAGACTGTCCTTATTTTATGCTTATGTTTAAATGGCGAGTCACCTGTACTTGTTTTCCCACATACACACGGCAACCACTAGGATGATCTTTATGGTGATGACAGCGATGTCTTGATGAGGAAATGCTAATTTTATAATCCATGACATCTTACGGATGCAGATATTGCGTGGCGGCAGTTGCTCGCCAAGGTGGGTACAGGTGCACACGAAGCCTGGGGTGCTGCTGGTCTCGTTACACAGGTGAGAGGTCATCTCACAGGTGAGGTTACCGTCATGGCACTGACTGCCTACAGAGCACACCAGCAAAGGCTGTCTATGAACCAGGTACGTGTCTACAGCCAGTCTACCACAGTCTACAGTCAGTCTACACCAGTGTCTGTCAGTCTACCTCAGAGTCTGTCTGTCTACCCCAGTTTCTACAGCCAGTCTACCCCAGTGTCTACAGCCAGTCTAACCCTGTGTCTACAGCCAGTCTACCTCAGTGTCTACAGTCAGTCTACCCCAGTGTCTACAGCCAATCTACCCCTGTGTCTACAGTCAGTCTACCCCAGTGTCTAGTCCACCTCACTTTGCTCCTGACGTCTAATGCTTTCACTCGTTTCATCCGTTTCCGTTTTAATTTCTGACTTTTTTGTTATTTTGTTCTCTTTTTTTATTCATTCGTTCATTGTTCATTATTTTGTTCCTTCGAGCATGCACATTTTTACAAATTACAAATTTTCTCTAAATCTGTGACATGATAATTTCTACTGAAGATCATCACAGACTGATTAACTATTTCCTATCGAGTATTCAATGGATGCAGACTTGCCTGTGACACTGCCAACACAAAACATTATCAGGATGATAACAGCGATAACATTACTTGGTCGTGGGCTCCAACACAAGAGACTGTGATCTGTAACCATATGAGGCAAGAACAAATATTTTTTCGGAAAATGCCATATAGTCACTAAAGAAAAGCAATAATGCTGTGGGAAAACACTCTGTGCTTTTATTCCGTTTTCCAAGTTTGCCTCATAGACCCTTTTAAATACGCTTTAAGTAAGTTTCACCATTTTTTCTGCAGGTCCCTAAAAAAAAATAATAATAAAACAATAATAATAATAATAATAATAATAATAATAATAATAATAAATAATAATAATAATAATAATAATAATAAATAATAAAAAAGTTGACCTGTATAGAGCTTTTCCCCACCATTAAAGGCGGGCTCAAAGCGGTTTACTACAGAGACAAATACACATAATAATGATGGATGCTGTTTCCAAAAAAAAAGTTTCAGCATTCTTATCATTATTTGCATTCACTTCCTTCCCGCCAGCACAGTTCATCTTCGGTATAGCAATGTCTTGAATATCAAGTGAAGGCCACCAAAAAGAAAAATTTGTCAGAATACCAAATTTGAAGTTTGAGGGCAACACAGTTGAGATGAGAGCACAGTCTTGGCACTGAGACCACAGTCAGCGACACGCAGGGAGCAAGATGGAGGATGAGACAAATACACACACACACACACAAACACACAAAGCAAAAATACACATCTCATCACCAGATGACATCGTGAAGCGCATGGTTCCAGAATCTCATTTACACAACTTGTAGCAATGTACGTGGTTGTAAATCAACAGTGACAAACGGCCTGGTCTACACTAGCCACAATGATCCACACTGGTCCACACTGTCAGAACACTTAAAAGTATCAGTGAAGGAGGCGCAGAATCCTGTGCAGTCAAAAATCAAAGCAAGATGGCAAAACGAAGAAGAGAAAACAGAAGCCGTTCGAGGAAGAAGATGTCTGTTGTAAGAAATATTCCGCGCAGTCACTGAAGAACAATTTACAACGGAGGTAAACCTCTCATTAAACATCACAGATGAGTAGGAGAAAGCAAAACTCGATGTATATCCACAGACAAGACAAAGTGACAGTTGGTCCTCTCCAGCCAGTGAGGTGAAGGCAGGCCTGACGAGAGGGGGGGACAGGGGGGTCTGGTGTACCCGGGCCCGCGGCTGTCAAGGGGGCCCGGCCTTGGTCAGTGGATTTTTTTTTTCTTCTTCTCCTTTTTCTTTTCTTTTAAAGAAAGGTCTAAGGACAGAACACCCAAGCATTACACATGCAGAAGTTGAGTTTGAGTGTAGATATTGAGATCGAATTGTAAACATACATTATATATGGAAAATAATTTACGATTACAAGTACAAGGGGCCGGAGAGGTCTAGTCCGGGGCCCGGGTGGCTCTCGGCGGCCCTGCTTACAGTCTAAAATAACAGGCTGACAGTTGGCTCTCCATGGAATACTGTACTTCTTGGAAGTAAAATCAGTGTAACATCGTCTTCAGTGTCATTTACATGAGCAGTCTCTTTTCTTCATGCAGCTACTGTAGAAATAGTGCACAAAGGAACTAACACCCATCAAGGTAGATAATATAGGATAATCTATCATCCAGGAATATTACTGTTTACAGGAAGACGAAATAAAGTACAGTATTATTGCAGGTCAGAAAATGAACACGAAGCTGAAGTGTCCTGCTCCATTGGGATTTCTGGTCTGTTTTCTTATTTTCCACGTGGTGCAAGGTGTGACTCAGGCAATGTGACTGGTACTGAGTGCACTGTTACAGGAGTCGTAAGTATCCAGATGTGTTTTTATTGTCAGCATTTCAAACGCACGTGGACTAATGAAAGCTGTCAAATTTCGTGATAAATTTGATATTTAAAAAAAAAAATCAGATTCTTGCCTCCTTTCATTCTACTCGCTTCTGAAATATTTTTCTTGATATTTTAATACACAGTTTATGTCAAGGTTTACACATACATATCTCACGGCCGTTGCCCTAGCCTAAAGGTTTAGTCGAGTGCATGATAGTCAAACTGTAATATAATTAAGCAAATGGTATTTGTGAAATGTGCCTTCGTGGGAAATAACATTTTTTAGATTAGATGTCCCAGTCTGTTGTTTCTGTGTAACGGCTTCTTTAAACTCCACGAATACCTGGCGCACACAGGCACGTGAGTTGTGTCTAAGTATTTGTGTGTAACTGTTTTTCTAAACTCTCACCAGGTACCTGATGTACAAAACTGTTCTGACTCAGCACGCGCACGAAGTCTGCACTAACAGTGGTGTTGGCATTTCCTCCGCGATGTAGGAGATGCAGGTGAGCAAAAGAACAACACGTGTGAGTATGATGACGTGTGGCCTGCGTGACGTGTGGGACCTGTAACATAACGCGTGCGACTTGTGACGTGTGGGACCTGTAACATAACGCGTTCCTGTGTAAGAATTATGGTGTGTGGCATGTAACAGACTTGCGATGTATGAAATGTATGAGACAAGTACTGTGTAAGGTTCAGCCTCATCTTAATTAAACACGTCATCGTCAACATACACCTGTCTGTCATCAATAGAGCAATGGTGTCAGTTTTGAAATGAATCGAGAAGTCTGCTATCCCAGTCTTGCATTTTTCCATCTCTGTTTAGTCCAGTCAAATGGGTTTGGTTTCGCTGATCATTGGAAAATAAATCTTCTAAGCCACCATGTTCACTATCTTGATGTGCACTTTCTTTCAGCACTGAAGCAAAATAAAGCAATACAAGTGTAGAAAAAAAAATTGAAACAAAAGTAACATATTTTATCCTCTCTCTAATTTCTCATGGTCATGCAAGTCTTGTTTTGACCAAAAAAATCAATAGAAATAAAATGGATAATAATTTCCCCAGGGAATTCAAATGGAATCGTTGTTAACGAGCATCGCTTGCTGTAGGCCTAGTGTCTTTTCTCAAACGATGGGCAAAAATCGGAAAAAGAATCACAACGGTCTCTCGGCAGCGCTGTACACCGGCAACGGCTGAAGGGATTCGGGAAGGTCTGGTGCCTAGGGAGGGCCTGAACGGCCCGCGCCCGGTTAGAAATTTGGAGGGGGGCGTGGCACAAGGCAGGGATGGTTAGGGTTGGCGCTATATACATGGGGAGCAGGCGTCCCGAAAGGTTTATGTGCTTGGCTGATAAGTCAATGGTGCGAGGCTACCATCTGAGGGATTATGACTGAACGCCTCTAAGTCAGAATCCCGCCCGAATATGTAACGATACTTTCAGTGCCGCTGCGATACACGCCGCGGTGTCACAGCGGTGGTGAAGCCACAGGAAGGGGTCATCAGCCGCTCGCGCCGAGCAGTGCGCGGCGGGGACCAGGACGATTTTCACCCCATGCGACGTGGAGATGCCAAATCATTCGTAGACGACCTACTTCTCGGTCGGGGTGTCGTACTTAGAGCAGCCACCTCACTGCGATCTATTGAGACTGAGCCTTGGACCAGGAGATTTGTCCGCATTCGCAGACGGACGCATCTCCGACGATGGGCTCGAGTCCCCCTCCTCAGTACAAAGGGGAAAGGTGGTGATGCAGCTACCGGGTGCACCGGTAAAGCGGCACACCACTTTTCTCTCTTTTACTACTTCGATTTTTCTTTTTTTTCTTCAAAAAAAACCCAGGGGGAGGGCCTGGTGCAAAACTTTTGAAAATATTCCAGTTCGATGGGAGGGTCTGGTGCAGATAGAAGGGTCTGGTCAAAGACTTTGAAAAAACTTTACTCGTCATTAACTTCGCTTTGGTATTAGAAATTTAGGGGTACCTCGATTCCTTCAAGTATACTAAAATGGATGGCCTGGTGCTATGGGAGGGCCTGGTGCTATGGGAGGGTCTGGTGTATACAGGAGGGTCTGGTGCAGAGGAGGGTCTGGTGCGAAGAGGAGGGTCTGGTGCGTGAGGGCCTGGTTTAAAAAAAAGGAAAGTAATAGGGGAAAAATTGAACAAATGTTGTCCATAGCAGCAACGCTTTCTCCTTTCGCCGGTTGATCGCATTCCGAACAACGTTGTGTCTCTGTACACCGACAAAAACCGATCACAACAATACCCAGCCCGATAACCATACCAAATGAGAATTCACCCATCATCTTGGAAGTTTCAGTTCAATAGGAGGGTCTGGTGCCGGTAGAGTTAGGGTCAGGTGCCCGGAGGGCCTGGTGCCTAGGGAGGGTCAGGTGCCCGGAGGGTCTGGTGCCTAGGGAGGGTCAGGTGCCCGGAGGGCCTGGTGCCTAGGGAGGGTCAGGTGCCCGGAGGGTCTGGTGCCTAGGGAGGGGCAGGTGCCTGAAAGGTTGATGCCTAAGGAGGTCAGGTACCCGGAGGGCCTGGTGCCTAGGGAGGGTCAGGTGCCCGGAGGGCCTGGTGCAATGGGAGGCGTGGCACAAGGCAGGTATGATTAAGGTCGGCGCTATATACATGGGAAGCAGGCGTCCTGAAAGGTGCGCGAAAGGGACCGTGGCTATAAAGGTTTCTATATATGAAATGCTCACCCAGTTTTGTATTTTTCATCTGCAAATGAGCGCTCGCTCGGCGTGCGAAGCCCTCGGTCGAAAGCGATCGTTGTCTGCGTCCCGTCCTGCTGCGAGCCGGTTTCGAAGCGGACCGAAGAAGGTCTGGTACGGGTTGGCTCGCTGGCGATTCGCGCGGCTTTCGCTGCCGCGTTTCTCACGGCTCAGGCGCGCGCTGGTTGAGCAGAGAGAGGGGTTCGTCGTGGCTCCTTTCGGCCAGCCGCGTCGGCGCATCGAATAACGCTTGACTGTGTCTCGCGGAGGGTCTGGTGAGGAGGGTCTGGTGCGGAGGGCATGGTGCCAAACTTGTAAAATGTTCGTTCGAGCGGAGGGTCTGGTGCAAAGCAGATGGTCTGGTGCAACACATTGAAAACACACTTCTAGTCATTAGTAACTTCATTTTGGTACTGGAAGCTTAGGGGAACCTCGTTTCCTTCAAGTTTACCGAACAGGAGGGTCTGGTGCGGAGGGTCTGGTGCGGAGGGCCTGGTGCAAGGAGAGGCGTGGCACAAGGCAGGGAAGTGCAAAATCGGCGCTATATATATATATGGGGAGCAGGTGTGCCGAAAGGCGCGAGAAAGTGAACATGGCAATAGAGAAAGGTTACTATTAGCAGGTCAGGTGCGGAGGGTCTGGTGCCAAACTTTTAAAATGTTCGTTTGAGCGGAGGGTCAGGTGCGGAGGGTCTGGTGCCAAACTTTTAAAATGTTCGTTTGAGCGGAGGGTCAGGTGCGGAGGGTCTGGTGCCAAACTTGTAAAATGTTCGTTCCAGCGGAGGGTCTGGTGCAGGGGTGGGCAACATACGGCCCTCGGGCCGGATCCGGCCCGCGACGGGATTTTGACTGGCCCGCAGACTGTTTCTGGTCGTACATGACACATTCTGCCGCAATCTCCCACTACATGTTCTAATTACTTGCTTACTGCGTCGAATAATAGTGACTGTTAGTTATTCTTTGGTTCTTTGTTTTCTTTGTTTTTTTATTCTTTGTTTTCAGTTAGAATTAGATTTAGAAGTCGGCAAGAAAGCAGTATGTTTGTTGTGCAGTGAACGTGTTGCCGTGATGACAGAGTACAACGTTAGCCGCCATCATGCGACGGCACATGCAGGCTATGGCAGTACTATGGCAGGCTAAGGCAGGCTAATGCAGGCTATGGCAGGCTAAGGCAGGACTTTATCAGCAGCGGAACGGCAAACAAGAGCAACAGAACTGGACAGAAAACTTGTAAAGCAACAGAATGTATTCGTAAAAACCAAAGTAGCCCAGAAAGCTGCTACTCATGCCAGCTTGGTGGTCGCATACAACATTGCCAAGCACAGCAAATCGTTCAGTGATGGTAAACTTGTTGACAACTTTGATCGACCGCAGCTGTCTCATTGACTACAGCAACTATTGAAGTACATTACGTTAACATCATTAAATACTGTTTTCTGTCTCTATGCTTTAAAATTAAAGTTTACGAGTTTACATTAAAGACGATTTATTCCTTGCATATGTAGATAAACAAGCGATTAAGGTATTGATTCAGTAATCTGGCCCGCCAAGGACCTCATTTCCTCATATCCGGCCCGCCGACCGGAGAAGTTGCCCACCCCTGGTCTGGTGGAAAGTGGATCTGGAGCCCAACTTTGAAAACTCACTTCTAGTCATTAGTAACTTCAATTTGATACTAGAAGCTTAGGGGAACCTCGTTTCCTTCAAGTTTGCCGAACCGGAGGGTCTGGTGCGGAGGGTCTGGTGCGGAGGGCCTGGTGCGGAGGGCCTGGTGCATGGGGAGGCGTGGCACAAGGCAGGGAAGTGATAAGTCGGCGCTATATATATGGGGAGCAGGTGTGCCGAAAGGCGCTAGAAAGTTAACATGGCAATAGAGAATGGTTACTATTAGCCATGTAATGCTCACCCAGTTGTGGATTTTTGCATCGGCAACTGAGCGCTCGCTCGGCGTGCGACGCCCTCGGTCGAAAGTGATCGTTGTCTGCGTCCCGTCCTGCTGCGAGCCAGTTTCGAAGCGGACCGAAGAAGGTGTGGTACGGGTTGGCTCGCTGGCGATTCGCGCGGCTTTCGCTGTCGCGTTTCCCACGGCTCAGGCGTGGGCTGGTTGAGCAGAGAGAGGGGTTCGTCGTGCTCCTTTCGGCCAGCCGCGTCGGCGTATCGAATAACGCTTGACTGTGTCTCGAGTGAAAGAGCGCGCCCGTGTCGATCGGGTGAACGCTCCGCACGTTGAAAATTTGAACCGATGATTCGGTTGCAAGAGCGAAAAGCACCCGCGAACGCAGGACCCGCGCTCCAGCGGCGACTGCTTCGTGGGAGGCGGTTACGTGTACACCCAACAGCATTCTCGTTGATCCTACCAGTAGTCATATGCTTGTTCTCAAAGATTAAGCCATGCCTCGTACGGTGAAACCGCGAATGGCTCATGAAATCAGTCGAGGTTCCTTAGATGATCCATTTCTACTTGGATAACTGTGGCAATTCTAGAGCTAATACATGCAAACCAACTCCGACCCGTCAAAGCCGGGAAAGAGCGCTTTTATTAGTTCAAAATCAGTCGGGGTCTCGGCCCCGTCCCTTTTAATGACTCTGGATAACTTTGTGCCGATCGCATGGCCTCGAGCCGGCGAGGCATCTTTCAAATGTCTGCCTTATCAACTGTCGATGGTACGTGATAGACCTACCATGTTGACAACGGGTAACGGGGAATCAGGGTGTGATTCCGGAGAGGGAGCATGAGAAACGGATACCACATCCAAGGAAGGCACCAGGCGCGCAACTTACCCACTCCCGGCTAGGGAGGTAGTGACGAAAAATAGCAATACGGAACTCTTTGAGGCTCCGCAATTGGAATGAGTACACTTTAAACCCTTTAACGAGGATCTATTGGAGGGCAAGTCTGGTGTCAGCAGCCGTGGTAATTTCAGCTCCAATAGCGTATATTAAAGTCGTTGCGCTTAAAAAGCTCGTAGTTGCATCTCAGGCATGGTCGTGCGGTCCGTCTCGCGACGGTCACTGCGTGAAGCCTGAGCGTGCGCGGCTCTTCGCAGGGTCGTCTTCGCAAGACGAACAACTGCGAAAGCATTTGCCAAGCATATTTTCATTAGTCAAGAGCTAGTCAGAGGTTCGAAGACGATTAAATACTGTCATTGTTCTGACCATAAACGATGCCAACTAGCGTTGTGCAAGTGTCGCTTCATCGACTCTGAAACCAAACTTTTCGGGTTCCAGGGGAAGTATGGTTGCAAAGCTGAAACTTAAAGGAATTGACGGAAGATCACCACCAGGAGTGGAGCCTGCGGCTTAATTTGATTCAACACGGTAAAACACACCCAGTCCGCACACTGTAAGCATTGACAGATTGATATCTTTTTCTTGATTCGGTGGGTGGTGGCGCATGACCGTTCTTAGGTGGTGGAGCGATTTGTCTGATTAATTCCGATAACGGGCGAGTCTCTAGCCTGTTAAATAGTTCACCGATTCTTCACGCATCGGTGCTAACTTCTTAGAGGGAGAAGTGGCGTTTAGCCACAAGAGATTGAGCAATAACAGGTCTGGCTGCCTTTAGAAGGAATCAAGGTGGTTGTGACCATGCTTTGAAAACAGTGCGAACCCCTTGAACGTCCTTCGTGATAGGGATTGGGGCTTGAAATTCTTCTTATCAACGAGGAATTCCAGTAATTACGTCGAAGCCCTTTCTACACACCGCCTGTCATTACTACCGAGTGAACGGTTTAGTGAGGGGTAGCTGGCCTCCGCGTCGAGAGTCTGAAAAGTCTATCAAACCGGAGGGAAAGCTTTTTGCCGAGTCAGGCTCTCACTAACGCCCCGGACTCTCGCCTCGGGGTGGCATCGGCGAAAGTGTAAAGAGGCACATTCTCGGGTGGCTGTTCCCTAGCTTTACAATTTTTTTCATTCATTTCGCATTTTGTTGAAACCTTTCAAATATCGTTGCAAAGCAGATGAAAAGAAATGAAACAACTTTAGGCGGTGGGATCGCTTGACTCGCACGTCGATGAAGAACGCAGCCAGTTTCGTGAATTAATGTGAATTGCAGAACCCTAACCATTTAAAAAAAAAACAACAAAAAACAAAACAAAACAAAAGCAAACAAACCCGGGGGAGGGCCAAGTGCAAAACTTTTTTTTAACAAAAGTTCCAGGTCGATGGGAGGGTCTGGTGCAGAGAAGAGGGTCTGGTGCACAGGGAGGGCCTGGTGCAAAACAAAAAAATTTGATTCATCAGTTTCTTCGCTTTGGCATTAGAAGACTAAAAAAAAGTTCCACTTCGATGGGAGGGTCTGGTGCAAAGAGGAGGGTCTGGTGCAAAGGGAGGGCCTGGTGCAAAACTTTTTTTTAACAAAAGTTCCAGGTCGATGGGAGGGTCTGGTGCAAAGGGAGGGCCTGGTGCAAAACTTTTTTTTAACAAAAGTTCCAGGTCGATGGGAGGGTCTGGTGCAGAGAGGAGGGTCTAGTGCAAAGGGAGGGCCTGGTGCAAAACTTTGAGAAAAAAATTTGATTCATCACTTTCTTCGCTTTGGCATTAGGGGTACCTCGTTTCCTTCAAGTATACGAAAAGGGAGGGCCTGGTCTGAGTGAGGGCCTGGTGCATATAGGAAGGTCTGGTGGTAAGTGTGAATGTGAGTGTATGCGTTTGTGTATGCGAATGTGATTCGTGACCTATAATTTCACAGTTGTCATGCTCGCACTTGTTTTGTAAGACTTCTGTAACTAAAATATGTGTATGCTCCTTAGCCAAAGGAATAGAAAAGATTAACATCTTAGAAGTAGTCGTATGATACGCCATTTTTGTCTCGTCTTTCTATTTTTTCGTATGCATGTATCTCGAGTTAAACAACATTTGCTGCTTACAGAACAGAGCTGAGGTCAACGTACAAGGTGGTCACGGAGCTCGCCTATCGCAGGAGAAGTGTTTGCTGCGCAGGGTACACTGAAGATGGTGATACATGTATCCGTAAGTCCTCCAACTCTTCTGACCTCGTGATTCTGGGTTGCCCTCTGCATAACTTTGTTTGGATGGTTGATTAGGCGTATCCATCCACATCCGCGCACCTGCATCCTGTCGCTAGTCGACCCCCTCACACCTTCCCTCTGTCACGTGGCTGTCACCCGGCCAGCGACCACCCGACCCCCACATTGCCAGCCTCCACCCTCCCTGTGTGCGTGCTATGTTCCATCCCCACTAACTGTGATGTCGCACACTACCATACAGTATAGTAATCGAGTTTATTGGCAAATAGCATTTGACAAGGCAGGAAACATCAGTGTAATGAGAGTGACTAGCGTCTCAAATTGACTGACAATAATGAAGTTTGTGAGAAAAGCTCATAAAGTTTTTAGTCAGCAGGTAAAATGACAATATTAGTACAGTATAACTTTGTTCTATGAACTATTACTATTCAGCTAAAATATGCTAAACATTTCTATTTTCGTCATTTTTACAAAATATTCTAATCTCCTTAAATATTAAAAGTATTAACACTTACTAGCTAACTAGTCTTTAAAACAGTTGCTTTGTCTTCTAAAACTGAGCAGGTATTTTAACGGCTAGTGACTGATGGGGTTTGAAGTCGACCGAGTTTATGCTTCGTAAAAAGTTGGATGAATTCAAAATTTCTGCTTTAAAGAGTCTGAAGGCGACAGTTCAGTTCAGATATGTGTTTACGTGTAACAGCATGCGTGTGGTGTAGTTATTGCTGTGTGTATGTGTTGCGCGCGCGAGTGCGGTTTTTGCTAAAGGAATAATATAGGAAGGGACTTTGATAGGTGCTGCGTGTTGTTATGTAAGTTGATAAAAATGATAACTGATGTGTTCTGCTGTTCGTCGCAGCAAACACTTTTTTAATGAGGTTATTAACGACACTCGATGAAGACTTGTTAGGCATTTACTTCTTCGGTTCTTCCTCTTTCCATGTAGAAGTATAAATCACTTACATAGAGAACTTCCTTGCACGTCAGTGAGCTTAGTACAAAAAGCGCAGCACTTAGAACACAAAGGCGATGTGATACATCTACCCGTTGTTCTAATCTGTCGAGGTTTTGACATCGCTGCTGACGTAAACAGTCCTTACTAAAGGGGGGGGGGGCGTGGAGCGGAGTGCTACAAGTCTGATCCTTTAACATCATTTGTCCTCATTTACTAACCACTCGCATGTAAACAACTTTATGTTCAAGTAGTGATGTAGATCCTAGTGCACTTGTCCTACTGTTTGCAGTCTATATTTCGTTACTGAATGAAGTGTAGATATTGAGATTCGAATTGTAAACATACATTATATACTGGGAAAATAATTTACGATTACAAGTACAAGGGGCCCGGAGAGGTCGTCTGTCCCTTGGCCCGGGCTGGCTCTCGGCGGCCCTGGGTGAAGGGACATCACTCTCCACTCTCCAGTTCACTAGTTTCTGTTGAGATGCAAACATGAAAATTGTTTTCTTCGCTGTTACATCTATTCAAAGTCAAACATCTGTTTGGGGGATTTTTTAGTTCCTTTTTTTTCTGGCTGAAAACAGTTTGAGAGACAAGGGGAGATGCAAACCGTTGTCTCCGCAGCACTGTTCGTTGTTGAGATTCCGGATGTAGCAGCTGTGAACAGCCTCTCCATGTATTTACTCTCGGTTTTTCCGAGCTTCGAGGTCTCCACCTCACTGCCCAGAAAGAGGTCAGTGGGACACGATTCTAAGTTCACTTTCAACACTTACTGAAGAGTTTTCGTTGGAGGAGAGTGAAAAACAACACTCAGATGTTTGCTTTGGTTGGGTGGAGCATCGAGACTGTATGTACCCTCAACATTCTTTCACTGAAAAGTTCTCGCTGGTGACATGCACCTGTACTGCTCCACTCCACCCGCTCTCACTTTACTACTAGCACCATGGAAACCTGTATTAGTGATGTCAGAGACTGGACTGTAACAAAGAATATTAAACTTAATGATGATAACACCGAAGCCCTGCTCTGCTCGAGAAGAAGAAATCACATCAAGGTGGCGAAGCATCATCTTGGCATTCTCCATCAGGAACCTGGGATACATTGTCACTGCAGGCAAAACTCTTGCTCTTATCATACTCACACAGTCTCAGGAAAGGGTGCAATGTCTGCTTTACATTTCCCCTGTATATGTCCTCATAAACGGAGCAAGGAGACCGTCTGTATCTTACATTAACACATTAACATTCAACTCTGTTTTGTTTTTCATTGCCACAGTGGCAGCCGTGTGTGTATCCAGGGGAAGGGGATGATGGGAAGTGGCGCTGACAGTATCAATCTCTGGAAAAATTGGTATTAACCAGCATGGCCTCTAGTGTCCTGCTTAGATGATGGTTCATATCGTCACTGACTGGTGTGCGTGTCTGTCTGTCTGTCTGCCTGCCTGCCTGCCTGCCTGCCTGCCTGTCTGTCTGTCTGTCTGCTGGATGCCTGCCTGCCTGCCTGCTGTTCTGTCTGTCTGTCTGTCTGTCTGTCTGCTGCCTGCCTGCCTGCCTGTAGATGTAAGGCGAGTGCGCCGCTGTGGATTTGTGTTTATGAGTGCACAGGAATGTGCATTGCATGTTTAGGAATGTGTGAACTTTAAGTGACTTTCATGCATTCATTTACCTACATGTACCTTTTTACTCTACACTTGTTAAAAAATATATTATTAAAAATAACTTGCTTTCAGTTATGCAAAGTCACTCGCGCCATTCGTTACAGCCCGATGGAGGAGAAGTAACGGAAACATCCGGCTGTTAGATACGTCTGTCACCATTAACACTCCTCTGTATAGGGGATGTGATGACGTGTACACTGTACTGTATAGGGGATGTGATGACGTGTACACTCCACTGTGTAGGAGACGATGACGGATGGAGAGGTGGTGACAACAGCAGTAGTGGAATAGTTGTCATGATAGTAAGAAATATGGTAGAAGAATTCCAATAACATTCTCACTGAAATCTCTCTAAAAGATTCATGCTAAAAGCACACACACACACACACACAAACGCACAAACACACGCATAACCGCTTACGTAACAGAAAGACAGTCAAATAAATGTCAAAATACGGTAGAAAATAAGCAAAAGTATACTGGGGTCACCATTGTTAGGTCAGCCTACATCTCAGTGTACACGGAGCTATTCTCAGCAAACTTTACTATATACTACATGTAAGAGGAGATAGATGAATGTTTACTATGCAGTGTAAGAGGAGACAGAGAACTGTTTACAGTGTAAGAGGAGACAGAGAACTGTTTACAACACTTTCTCCATCATTTTACGGTTCATTCACCTCAGTGACTGAATACCCTGATCAAAAATCCGGCCTGGCTGTACCCGCCTTAGAGAAGGACCAACAACTACATTTGACACAAAAGCAGCGTTTAGGTGATAAGTTAGTATGTAAAGGTAAAGTGATGTTACCATGGGTACAATGACGTGACAACAAGATGGCGACAACAGGTCCTACCTGCGCGCGACGCCATGGATGACCGAGGGAGGAGCAGAGCTCTCGCCAGTCGCCTCGCCGGGTGCAAGACGGAAGTGAAGCGAAGGTTTATATACGAACAGCAGCTGGTGGGAGGTAACAACGCCTAGGGGGGTTTCTATTTATTGCTAGGCAGGGTTAAAGGTGAGTCTGTCGTGTGCTTAAACATTCTCGCTAGCCGGTGAGTCGTGCGAGTTTGCGAGGTTTCATCAAAATTTAAGAAGAAAACTAAAGTTAAAAATTTTAAATACATGACAATGCTCTCTTGAATATAGATACATGTATTTATATATACAGTCCGACACCTTTCCCAGCAACCACGGAAAGATATTGTTACTGTACTCTAGAGTGGCGCTCAGAAGAGATAATAATAAAACATAACAACAGTTAAGCATCCACATCAAAAGAACACATAAACAGTCTCCACCTCTGCCGCTGCCCCTGGCGTAGCTCGGTACAATCCAACCACCGACAGCCGACGAACACAAAGTGGATAGCCAGAAGAAGAAATAAAAATAAAACAAAAGCCTGGACAGAAAATTATCAGTCTTTAAAAGTAGAAATTTTACTTACAAAAGCATTCCCCCCAAACAATAACCTACTTTGTTATTTACCTCATACAGAAAACACTAGAAAGCCCTCAAAACAAAAGTTCCACCGTCAATTCACAACATTCAAAAATACACCAACCACCGTTTTTAGGCCAAACATTGACACAGACACATGCTCACCTCAACAGGTTCAATCTCACAACTTTCCTCAGATCGTCTGACCAGGACGTGTACACAAAGGTCAGGACTTGTAGGATACCGAGGATACTTTCACATTCTCCAACCCACTCAAGGGAGGAACCACTACACAAATGAATAACAAAGTACAGCATAAAATATTCCTTGCCATTCCTCCCTTTGTTCACATTTCGACCTTTCAACATCCTGAATGAACTGTCGGCCATCTCATGACAAACACGCAGACACACACGCGATCGCTCGTCTTTCGCATCTTTCTCCTCCTCCAACCTTCTTCTCCATTTCCTCTCCCTTTCCGAGGTAAACTAAAAAAGCAGGTTTGTGACACATATTTACAGAAACCACAGAAGCCACAGCTCACAGCACAGACACAGACTCTCATACACACTGACGCACGACTTTCACACTCGAACCTACTGATGTCGTGTATGTACGGACTGGTTGTTATTGTTTATTATTTACGTTTGTCACATTCTTCTCTGTAAACAAGCACGTGAATCCATACTCTCAGTAACCCAACACATTACTATTATAACTACAAACTGTTGTTTGTGCAAAGTATTAAACAGGTGTAAAGTAAGAGTTCAAACAGCTTTATTCTCGATCTTCACAATAATCACCCACCTGAGCAGGCTTCCTAGAGAGGTTTATACAATAATCATGTAAACAACAAGATCACCTGATGATTTTGTTCAAAGATGGTTTTGGGGTTGTATGGGAATAACAAACTGTAGGAAATTTGAAAGAATTTAAACAAAGATTGATAGATTGTTACAAGCAAGTAAGGAGTGAGAGGCTAACTAGTAGTGACAGCGTGTATCTTTATCATTGTTTACAAGTTTACTCTCCTAGTATGTATAATGTAAATTACATGGGGATGAAAGATGGCCAGGTCACATCCAGACTAATTGTTATTAATCTGAAGTGCCATAAATTAAATTATATAATACACCCAAGCATCAGACAAAATTGTCACATCTGTAAAACTATTGTTAGTTAGTTAGTTAGCTCCCGTTATGCCGGTCGGCACGTAGGGCAGCGACAAAGGTGCCTCCACTTTTGCCTGTCCTGTAGCTCAGCTTCCCACGTACCCCAGCTGAGGTTTAGGGGTCTTCATGTCTGCCTCCATAGTGTCGTGCAGGTGTTCTTGGGGGCCGGCCTCGCTGCGTTTTCCTTCTGGCGCCAGCAAGCGTGGTTTTTATGATGGAGTTGCTCCCGCCTAGTATTACAGATTGTCTACCAAGTTATATAAACAGTGTAATGAATTTGAGAAACTCCATCAACTAATTGTAAAATTCTGTTCTATAGCAAGATTAATATACTTACCTAGTCCTAACTCATTGTCAGGCCTGAGACGCAGACCATGTAGTAAGAGCATTACTTGATGTATAATATATATAATCTGACCATATACTTGCTTGTCCACTGATGTGCATTGCAATCATATAATAATAATAACAACATTTGTAAAGCGCTTACTCACACTCCTAAGGAGCAAGCTCTTAGCACCAAAGAACAAGAACAAGACATGGACAGCATAGGAGGGACAGGAAACCAAACAAACAACACGTGGGCCACTAAAAAGTCAAAGTCCACTCAGCACTGCCACTGCCACTGACGTAGTGTCATAAATGTTGCCAATGACAGGCTGTCGCTCCTGCCCTCGCTGCAGTCTGCTATAAGTGTCATCCAGTGGCCGGCCATTGTCTCCTGACCCCCAGTGTGTGTCTCCAGGTGGCTGGCACTGGTCATACACAGCTGCACCTGTCGTGCCAGCCTCCCCTTGAGGGCAGTCTCTCTTCAGTGTTGTATAAGTATCATGCTCCGTGTGTTGTAGACACTCCGGCGGCCGGACTGTGTCACCAGCAGTGTCATAGTCAGTCTCTGACACAGTCAGAGGAGCAGTGGCAGGTGACAGCATGTCTGTGGTGTCTGTCCTCAGTGTGGTGTCTGTCCTCAGTGTGGTGTTTGTCCTCAGTGTGGTGTTTGTATGGAATGCAGTATTTGCACTGTGTGTGCCGGAATCACAACTGCTGTCGGTCATCAGTGACATCATCGGAGGACAGGCGGCACGTGGTTCAATCAGATGATCAGCAATGTCGTAGAGGTTGTCCTGCCGTTTGTCTGTGACCTGCAGTCTTTGTTTTCTTGTCCTCCTATAGGAAAACTATAGCAGGTGATTAACTTGCATTTTACCCTTGTTGATTGTCTGGGGTATTACTGAATTAAATGACATGAGCTCATTATCTGTTATGATCTCAGTAAAATGGCATTATGAGGCGATGATCTGTTATTATCTTACTGAACAAGATGGCGCTATGAGCGGAAAACTTCTTTCTCCACCATCCTGGGTCTAATGTAATTAAAGGATTAAAATAGCAACTGTCGACACTGTGGGAAAAAAGCACACATCAAAATACCCATAAAAATTCTTGAGAAATTGCGTGTCGAGTTATGCAGTGCGCCTAATTCATTAAAAAATAGAGCTTCTCCACCTAATTAAAAATAAAGCAGTTTTCATGAGATTCCCTATGAATTTTTTTAGGAAATAAAACTCACCTGACGCACCAGACGACAGCGATTCCAAAAAGAACTGAAGCTACAGCGGCAGCACACGATACAGCTACTACGACCTCTGTAGAGACAATTCACATGATATTACATCTACAGCTGACATATACATCACATCTACAGACACAGTTCACATAAACATTATATCTAGTCTTATAAGCATTATAATATCTACAGAGGCCAGTCCACACAAACATTATATTTGCATGATGGCGTTCTAGGTGACGTGGCTCAGCATCAACAGTTATCTTAGAACTCATCGTCTGTCTCCACACTGCCTGATGTGAAGTATCAACTATCATGTACGACAAGATGTTATACTGATATAACACGATGATTCTGAACAAAGATTTGAGCTTTAATAAGAAATACCGTTTATACTGTCAGGGACACGGGTGGTCGAAGCTTCCATGGTGACGGTGTACGGTAACGTGTGTACGAATGTATCTAGAAAACGGAAAGAGGAGGTGGTGATTGTAGGGGTCAGTAATCCAGAAATAATATCTTACACTGAGCTGTACTCAGTCACTAGAAAAATTGAACCCAGCTTCTCCTTTAACTACTCAACTCAAGCTATAAATATTGTTTGTCAAACTTAAAAAGAATTTGTGGGGACAAATAAAAAAAACCTGAAGAACATTTTTTGTAGAATTGTGTGAGGCTTATGTGTGTATATAAATGTTGTGAAGTCATGTCAAAATCTAGTTTAAAGCAGTTGACGGGTCTTTCTCAACCGTTCTTGTTGACAAGAACACCAAGGTCTCACTCTTTCCTGACTTTTTAGTACCATTACACCACATTGCGCTCATCAACAATATAACATCCATAATATCTGTATCCCACCACTGTATCTGCTTATAATTCTTTAAGCAGCTTTTAAGAGACGGATTAAGTTCAAGGGGCTTAACTATCAGATATGTTGCATGTGTTTAAATAACAATATTCTCTGATTGCATGAAATGTTTGTACGACCTCTTAGGATTTCTAGCCTCGTCAGAAAATGAAATATCAATATTCCTATCAGTTCTTTTTTCTTCCTTTTACTGATTTTTACTTTCTTTATCTCATGTACTAATTACTCATTAATGTAGCTGATGTCACACAGAACTAATTAATTAACTAATTAATGTCACCGATGTTGCAGGGTATTTTGGTGGATTTTAATCTGTCTGGATGTCACGTGCAGGTGTGTGTATTCCTGTCGACTTTTTAAGGACAGAATAAAAGAGAGACAGGTAAGAAAAGGGATAAATGTGATCTTTACCACTCGTCGTGTCGTCTTTTTTCGGAACCTTCTGTGTTACTGTATTAGTACTATTACTGCCACCGTCTACTTTGGGCGAGCATTTCACGGTGAATGTCTTATTGGCTGCAAGCAATAAAAGCAAATTAAGATATTAAACATGAAGTGAATATTAGCAATCGCATTGTAAGCATGTGGGAAATCTATCACACACAACATGTTACAGGTTGTACTGCTACTGATGTATGGGTTCTCGCGGTGTCTTTGTAGTGATTTTAATACACACACATTTTAATACATGGTCTTTGCACACCTAAAAAATATAAAAATGTTCTTTTATTTTTTCTATTATGTAATGATCAACGTCGTTTAGGTTTACAGAAACAGGGACAAAAAGGTTACACGTGTTTTCGTGTTTAGAATGTTGCGGTCATTTGAAATCATGTAAATGTCCAGTTCTTAAACAGGTATTCCTTTTATTTACCTTGTAATACGTGTATAGTTGTTTCCCCTTTAAACGGAGCTTTTGGAAATGTCAGCACGAAATGACTGCCGTTCACCTCCTCTCGGTCCACAAGGAGGACTTCATTGTGTTTGCCGTTCATTGACCGTAAAGTAACATTTCCTGACGTGGTACTGTTGTCCCCTCCGGCCCCCCTTTTGAAAACGAATGACAGTGTCTGTGTTGAGGTGATGACACATTCACAGGGAAAACCGCTGATGGAGTCTAAACGGTACAAGGCGAAGTATGAACCTGTTGTTTCCTTTTCCTCGCACACTTGCACGATGCCTTCTGTTAATTGACAAATACACGAGTTTGGTACAAACATTGTAAACATGTTAAACTGAACATTTTGAAGAACTAATTTATTCTGACAAAGATGTACATGTTCAGATGTTATAGCAGTGAACAGCGAGATCCTCACACTGGCAGTCAAAACACTACAACATAGATATGTATGTAATGTCTGTCCACACTTACAGACACTTCATCACGCCATTAACACACTTGTACCTACCAGCTGCTGTAGAAAGGAGAAGTAGAAGCACAAGGAGTAGACACCAAGCCATCAGTGTTGTTGTCACAAGGTTTACACGTGACAGTGTCAGCCAGGGATGTGACAGTCACAGTCTGTGATGTCAGTGTCGGGCTCAGTACCAGGCTTTGACTGATCTCCGGACTTCCTTACACAGATAGCAGAACCTCTCAGAGCTGTTCACACGCCTACAATGAACAATGAACTTCCCTGTGTGCTATTCTTGGAAAAGTTGTCCTGCTGAGAACTTGTGATGTTTACTGTATGAAGTAAGTAAGCTTCCCTCTCACAGCTATGATAAACACACAGAGGCTTTAACACTTTGACAGTGACAACTCTTGTGTCCTGTGGCACAATATAAGTACATGTCGTTAGTTCTCCATCTTCCCAACCTTTGTCAGTCCTCCCCAGGTGACTGTTCTCTACACTCTTAACACTCAGCCCCTGTAATTAGTCATCAAGCCTCCACTATCTCGCTTTTGTCTACGACCTGCCAGCTCTCCACCGACAGCAAATGACAATTTTATCCTTCATCACTCACTGCTATTCTGACATCCATAACGGGATTACCGAGAACAAACTGAATCCTGACAAGACTAAAGCACTGTTTATTGGAACTGTTTATCTAACTCCTGATGTCACCGTCAACCTGGTTTATCTTTCCTGTATCGTCCAACTCCTTCAGATTGTTGGTGCTCCGAGTGCATGGGACTGATCACGTCACCCCCTGCTTCGCTTATTTCCATTTGCTGTACAAGTCTCATTAACTACGTGACAGGACCTTAGCTGTCAACAGGTTAACATGCGATCCATGACTCACTGTCACGTGTAACATAACATGTCATCATGTTGTAATCACTCAGTCTTCCTGCCGACAGATGTAGTAACATCCTTTTATCATTCCTCTAGCTTCTCTGCTTGTCTGCACCTCTGTCTCTCTTTCACCTAGCAGTACCTGTCATTATTATTTGTATCTCCTCCTCTCTCTCTCTGACACTCTGTATAATTGTACCCGACTCTGTGACGACTGTGACATCACACTTTGTCATGTACAACAAAGTCAGTCAGGATTCAAAGAACTGCACGCTAGTAAAATACTTCAGTCAGAGGTTAATGTTACAACACTGAATATCTGAAGCTAACAAAGTAATGGCTGACACTGGCAAAGCTCCGAGGAATTGCTGAAGAATAAAAACTGGATGATTCTCATGGTCGGTCATTAAAAACAGCAGAAACTAAAGCTGTCAGCGATGAACACACAGGACAACCTGCATATCAACTGAAGGTACAGCCAATAATATAAAGACACAGTTGTGGAGCACGAGAGCTGTCATACCAGGTAGAAGCAGCCTCGTCCTCACGACATCACCATCTAACACAACAGAATCTGGCCAGTTAGTAATTTCTACCAACAATCAAACAATACAATAAGAAATTTCTACTCACATTTACTGCTCACAACAAATTTTTGACAATGTTGTAATTTGAGTGCATCATGTGAACAGATCTTGGAACTAGTTGTCCTATTCTTTCTTCTTTGGGGTTAACTGCTGTACCTACCTGACCATCCAGGTGCTGCAGTATACATGCTACCTTAGTGGAAATCTGGCGCCAGTTTCTACTGTTTATTTGACATCCCTACCCTCATCATCAGATAGTCATCCATCTTCTGGGGGAGGTATGAGTGAAGTAACTTTCTTCTTTATGATATCTCGGAACTCTCTTGGACTGTTGTCTGTCGGAGAGTCTGACAAAAACCACTACAGTTCAAAATCCGTTGTTTGTTTTGTGTGTGTGTGCAGGTTTATGGTCAGGCCTATATCATTCAACAAAATACACATTCATACAAATGTTTGTATTCATAATTCACAGCACAACTAGCGACAAATTTTAGTTGTTTTTTTTTAAAAAAAAACTTATTCTCTTTAGAGAGTCACTAAACAATTGTGGAAGAGTACGCAGCTGAGCAAAATGTGACCTTTGACTCCCAAACATGCTTCCAACGTACAGACATACCATTTTTTCACTCAGAAGCTTGCATGGTACTTTCAATCAGCACCAGAATCAACGCTAACGTTTCTATAAAGAGATTTGCATATAAGTGTATATATATATATAAGTGTCTTGCTTACTTTAGAAGCTTACATACTGGTTCTTAGAGATTCTTACCTGGATTGATGTGTTGAGGTGAAAGCCATAAGTTTTGAGACTGTCGTGAAAACAATGGACTGCATGCAACAATGTGCACGTGACAAACCGTAAACTGCTTTGAAAAGGTCGACTAAGCTCTGAATATTGAAATTAAAACTAATCTTCCTTTCCTTTCCTTGCAAGTTTAAATGAGTCAGCGCACGCGTGTAACGGGCAGAGTACACAATGGGTTAATGAACTCAAACCTAGAACTTGATTGTGAAACTTTATACAAGATTTTATTTCACGTTTTCAATATCTTCAAACACTTTTTAGAAAAAAACTAATGCATGTACAAAGATTTAATGTGGACATCGATGCTGTGAAGTCATTGTCAAAGTCAAAATCAGCTTTAAACTAGTTGACGAGTCCTTCTGAACTTTTCTTGTTGACAAGAACACCAATGTCTTACAACCCTGACCCTCGAGTACCATTGCACCACAGTGTGTTTATGGTATCTTTACATCTTTCATGCTTATCAACAGTATAGCATCCATAATATCTGTATCCAACGACTGTATTTGCTTATAATTCTTTAAGCAGCTTTTAAGAGACGGATTAAGTTCAAGGGGCTTAACCATCAGATAGGTTGCATGTGTTTAAATAACAATATTCTATGATGCATGAAATGTTTGTACGACCTCTTAGGATTTCTAGCCTCGTCAGAAAATGAAATATCAATATTCCTATCAGTTCTTTTTCTTTCTTTTACTGATTTTTATTTTGTTTATTTCATTGGTTTTTGCAAATTCTTGTTACCCAATGCTAATTTATTAATATTAATTAATAAATAATTAATGTGTTTAGTGTATCTTTACATCTTTTATACTCATCAACAGTATATCATCTATAATAGTTGTATCCAATTTTAACTTCACTGTGTCTGCTTTTAAAGACAGAGTAAATTCAACTGGTTTAAATCTTTGATATGTTTCATGTATTTAACTAACAATAGTTATGACTGTCTAGAAAAGCTTTCGGTAACATCTCAGAATTTCTAGCGCCGACAGAAAATGAATTAAAAATATTCTGTCAGTTTCTTTTCTTATTGTTTCCTTTATTTTTCACTTTCTTTATTTGAGTGCTTTTTGCGAAAACTAATCTCCTGTTAATACAGCTAATGTCGCTGAGTACTAATCACTAATTAATGTAGTTAATATTTGTTTGACAGAATTTACATTGACAAGACACTTGTGTTGGTGTGTGTTCCTGTCTATATTTGGTGAACAGAATGAAAGACAGGTTAAAATAAAATAAAAATAAATGTGATCACCCTGCCCCACTGGTTTACATGTTTGCTGTGCTGACTACTAGTTGATAGTGAATGAGTACTGGGACACCCACCGTGTGTTGTAGACGAGCACATCAAGGTCAGGGATGGGGAGTAGCTGTAGCCTAGCTACAGCTACTGTAGCCGGCTACAAATTTTGTAGCTTGTAGCTTAGCCGGCTACAAATTAAAAAAAAGTAGCTTGTAGCCGTAGCTACATTTTAGAAAGTAGCTGTAGCTTGCTACATGTTGGCTACTTTCACGATGTAGCACTCTAGTAGTGTACAAAGTATAATGTCTTTGGGTTGTAGATTTGCATCTATATTCCAGAATGTTCAGCACGGCAGCAATGTAAAAGATAGAATGTCTTTGTGCGAGGGAGGAAATGATGTTCAACAATGTAGCAATGTTCAAAAATGTCTTTATTGCGACGAAATAGAATGTCTGTGCTAGAATGTTCGAGGGGAGGGAGAATAAATATCAGGGCTGACAGTGGTGGAGATATAAAAAAATCAGACATGGTACCCCCGACTCAGTGTGAATGTGGCAATTAAATATTTAGAAAATATTTAGAAAAATGTTCATTTTATCAAAAGTAATGTTTATACCATATTCTCAAATGCATCACTTTGTAGCTTATGCATTTCTAAAAAAAATTGCAAAATTTTTACTGCTGTAGCACAAGCCAATCTTGAGAAATATGTTTTTATAGTTTAGGACTGGATGTAAAACGACAAACAGAGAAATTCAAGCTTAAAGATTTAAAATAAATATATCTTGTATCAGATCATTTTTAAAAAAATATATTTCAGTGTTTATATGCTACATTTGACATCCTACTATATAATTAAAGTCTATTCTAGTATGCCAGGACTATACTTTTCACCCTATCAGCTTTTGGAAACAATTAGTTTGTGTTTCCTTTCTTTGTTTTCAGTGTCAGTGTTAGAAAAAAAAATGCCTTATGATCTGCTTGCCTAAATTAGATTAAGCAGTGTTTTACTTATATTCCATGCAAACTCATTTATTTCAATGGTCTGTTGTTCATTGTCACAGTATTGATAAGAGGTTGACATTTTTCATCACCACATAACCTAACTTATTGAAAATTCCACCAGGTACCTGATACTTAAGCATCTGTTTAGCTTTCATTTCTAAGTAATAGGGAACAAATAGTTATAGAAAACAAATGTTTATCGGAAAACTTATATAATTTCTTTTGTCACTAAAACAGGATGAGGAAAAATATCCAGAAATGTTTAATATAATCGTAAAATACGTGTACTTATTGTGTGAAAAAGGCCGGGGGAGGAAGGGTGCAAGGAATGAATGAAAGCATTTATGGATTCACTAAATAAAATTGTCGGTATATCGCAGTTCTCCGTTTCATTATTATAATAAAAACTTTGTAAAGCAAGTAATAGTGTTTTGTGTGTATGTTTGATGTTTGTGTATGTTGCTACAGCCAGCTGGCTACAGCTAACTTGTTATAACATCACGCTTTTAAAAGTAGCCAAAAGAAGCTGGCTACATTTTAAAAGTAGCCCAAAGTAGCTGGCTACTTTTTGCAAAATTGTAGCTGTAGTGTAGCCGGCTACATTTTGAAAAAAAGTAGCTGTAGCCTAGCCGGCTACAAATTAAAAGTAGCTTGCCCATCCCTGATCAAGGTGAATGTTACATTGGGTGATAGCAAGAAACAAATTAAAGTGTATTAAACATGAAGCTAATACTAGCTAATGCATCCTACACGTGTGGCTAATATCACAAAGGGCAGGTTAAGGACTGTATGGAAACTGCTGATGGAGGGCATCAAACGTGTGCGGTCTCGGGGTATGTCTGTATACACCCGTCATTAAAGTGCATTTTGTTTGTGCACACCTAAAAAATTAAAAATAGATTTTTAATTACCTCGAATTTTGAAGGATTGAATAAAAGAGACAAGTAAGAAAAAAGACAAATGTGATCTTTACCACTCTTCGTGTTGTCTTTGTTCTCATTCTTCTGTGTTACTGTATTAGTATTGTTTCTGCCACCGTCTACTTTGGGCGAACATTTCAAGGTGAATGTCTTATTGGCTGAAAGCAATCAAAGCAAACTAAGATATTAAACATGAAGTGAATATTAGTAATCGCATTGTAAGCATGTCGGGAATATATCACACAGCATGTTACAGGTTGTACTGCTACTGATGAGGGCATCCTATGTGTGCGTTCTCACGATGTCTTTGTAGTTATTTTAATACACACATTTTAATACACGGTCTTTGCACACCTAGAAATATAAAATGTTCTTTTTGATTTTTTTCTATTAAGTAAAGATCAAAGTCGTTTAGGTTTACAGAAACCTGGAAAAAAAAGTTACAGTTGTTTTCGTGTTTATAACATTGCGGTCATTTGAAATCATGTAAATATCCAGTTCTTAAACAAGTATTCTATTTATTTACCTTGTAATACGTATATATTTGTTTCCCCTTTAATCAGACCTTTTGGAAATGTCAGCACGAAATGACTGCCGTTCACCACCTCTCGTTCCACAAGGAGGACTTCATTGTATTTGTCGCCGTTTATTGACCGTAAAGTAACATTTCCTGACTTCAACTGGGGTCACCTCCGGCCCCCCTTTTGAAAACGAATGACAGTGTCTGTCTTGAGGTGATGACACATTCACAGGGAAAACCGCTGGTGGAGTCTAAACGGTACAAGGCGAAGTATGAACCTGTAGTTTCCTTTTCCTCGCACACTTGCAGGATGTCTCCTGTTTATTGACAAATACACGAGTTTGGTACAAACATTGCAAACATGTTGAACTGAACATTTTAAAGAACTATTTTATTCTGAGAAAGATGTACACGTTCAGATGTTATAGCAGTGAACAACGAGATCCTCACAGTGGCAGTGCAAAACACTACAACATAGATATGTATGTAATGTCTGTCCACACTTACAGACACTTCACCCTACTAACACACTTGTACCTACCAACAGCTGTAGAAACCATAAGAACCACAAGGGGTAGACACCAAGCCATCAGTGTTCTTGTTACAAGGTTTACACGTGACAGTGTCAGCCAGGGATGTGACTGTCACAGTCTGTGATGTCAGTGTTATACTCAGTACCAGGCTTTGACTGATCTCCGGACTTCCGTACACAAATAGAAGAACCTCTCAGAGCTGTTCAGACGACCTACACCTACAAGGATCTTCCTTGTCATACATGATGTTTCCTGCAGGACATAAGCTTTCATCCCACAACCAGTTTTAAATGTATAACGATTTTAACACGTTGACCTTTGAACTCTTTTAGTGTTCGGCAGCACATTGTGAGTACAACTCATTGTGACAAGGCCTCAGTATTCAACAAGTTAATATGCAGTCAATGACTAGCAATGTGAAGCAGAGTTGTAATTTAAAAAGTTTATATTTTTTTAAATTTCTATTAAAGCGTGAATAAATATCTATGAAAGACTTCTAATCACTATACTAAGAACCCTGATCACTATACAAATACACGTCATCACTATACACAGCATTATAAGACACTGAACATCATGCAATGTATATTGTGTAAGTACAACACGCCCTCAGTCCCTTCCGCCTCCAAGCAATCGTGATGATCGACGTCACCAACACTTTTTGTCTAACACAGACACTGCCTGTCGTCTTCCTTTAGGCTGAAGTAACAGGTCAGAGGTAAGGGCAACAGGTCAAGCACACAAATGCATGCGCAGATTGTGGTTAGAAAAGCTGACGTCATGTGGCGACGTGTCTGACCTCATGGGGTCTGATGACGTGTCGTGACGTGTGTGTCGCCATGCGCGGGTCTCGCCGCACGCTGACATTTGTCACTGGCAAGCTGTGTGATCGTGTTCCTGTTACATGTGATGTTACACATTGCGTTACACACTTGCTACAGGATTTCCTGCTTCAATATTGCATAAAGAGGGAAACAGGAAATGTTTCTTTGATCATCATTCTACCCGCCGCTCTGACAAGTGTCTTCCGTGTTTGTGTGAGAGACAGAGAGTGTGGGAAGTGAGGTAGAACCCGTGACTATTTTTGCAACTGACTCTTGGCCCTAAATTAAGTCTGAAGATGCACAGAGGTTGTATGAAGTGTACTTCAACATCTAAGTCGAAACGGAAAAGCTTGCACACTCATCCGTTGGACACCATCAGTCGTGATGCATTACATGATAACTTATGTCTGGTTGTACCTGACACATCACTTATAGGTCGTGCCGCACATCAGTCGCCACTCTCCTCTATGTTGTCATCACAACACTGGAGTTCACTGATATAATATTGTTCTTAAAGTTTTCTGTTTTAGTTATTCTTTCCCATAATGTTCTCTCACGCGGTCCGGTGACAGCGCCGATCACTGATAGTCAGGACTGGCTGTCCAGGGTTCAGATCTCGCCTCTGCAACGGCGTTCTTTCTCTGTATGTCGCATCTGTTAGAGAACGGGCTGCTTTGCTGACGGCGTGAAACACCAATTCTCCCCTCTCCCTTCCATGATCTACTCAGTATGAACTGCTATATGCTGGGATATATAGGTATGGGAATGTTGTGTCGGACGATGTTGATTAAACGATGATGATATTATAGAATGGAAGTAATGAAGTTGCTGTGAGTCATCACATCCGTCCATAAGACTGGAAGGTTGAGAGTCGCTTATGACAGTGATGTGTTATTTATTGTTTGAAGTCATTTATTTACATGTTTTGATGTTGTGTTCGGAGAAATTTACTGCACTCCCCTAAAATCAACTCAAGCTCCCGAATAATCTAGAATTGTAAGCCCACGGACAAAGATGTGTAATCTGTTGTAGGAGAGAACACATGTGGGACTCAGTGTGTTGTCTGTGACTTGTGTGTCGTCCCCAACAAACACAGTAAGACATTGTGTCAAGACAGCAGTGTGATGACCTGTGGACAGGAGAGCATCATCACGTGCGCGCGCGCATGTTTGTGTTCGTGTTCACCTGTTTTTGCCTATGAATGTATTATATGTTTGCATACAAAACACTAACTGTACTTTGCACACAGACAACAAGCATACTCGTCATCATAGAAAAAGATGGAGACGATTGTTTTACAGATTTCATGACCTTTATTTTAATGTAAAAACATTTGCGTCAAATAAAGAGATGCCAGACAAAAGTATTGCACTCTGTACGTACATTGTGTTGTCGGCCCTTGCCATACAGGGGCCATTGGAATTGGCTAAAAAAACATGGTCAATGGAAAAGAAAACATACAGAATACAAATACAGAAAAACAGAAAAAAGACAACGTAAAGTTTTTCTCATAAGCCGACTGCCGTCAACAAACCGATCTCCATAATCAACGTCCTCAACAATATAGACGACAAAATGTCACCGATGCTCTAATAGGGGCGGTCACTCTCTGCTGAACAATGGACTAAATGCCTTAAGAGTTGTCCGCCTATCGTAAAGCAAGAACCGCGGACATAAAATGGGAAAACACCAATGTCATGTCATTTTGTTTTCAAATCTGATATGTTTCCTTTCAGAAGTTATATTTAGCATGAGGAACGGGGGAGGGGGGCATGAGTCAAGGGAAGATAATTCATGGACACAGAGACCAATGGCAAAGAAAAAAAGATTCAGGCTCCTTGAGCCAGGAGTGGCTGCAGAAGGAGGAAACAGGTTGAGGAGCCGGGATGGCTACGAGGCTGCATGAGAGGACAAGAGGCAGGCTCTAGGAGCCGGGGGTGGCTTCAGCAAAGTAAGCGGGATGGCAAGGGAGGACAGATGGTTGGACACATACTGGGCATCTACATCTGACAGCACAGTGCAGCCACCGGCGACGGTTGGTGATGTCTTCAGCCACTCCTATAGGCCAGCACCTGCCTTCTGAACAGCTTTGATCACGTGATGTCACGCCGGCTGCGATGACCTTTGGTCTCTGGCTTGGCAGAAGTCAGCTGCTCAAACATTTGTAACGATCATCAACAGCATGTTATCGATGTCGTTAGTAGACTAAAACGGGGATGGGATTTAACATGCAAAGATGTCAGCATCATATACATGGAGAACAACGGCCGACGTTGTTTCCCTTGACCAGCGTTTAAATGTAGCGGAAAGCGGTCCTTGACTGCCATCAGAGATGACACACAGAAATAAAATGTTGAAATACCATTGCAGGGTTAGCTAATCAGTAGTGAATGGTGTAAACATTTTGTTTTTTGGGCGCGTGGAAAGATGGGTGGTAAACGATGACAGGTAATAATACTTTTAACAATTACCTTCAGAAACGTGAAAAGAATTCTTAGACCTGAAAATGTCCGTTATTTAGTAAACACTGCGCACACAGGCATATCTCAAAGGGACATGCATAAATGAGAAAACCACAACTTTTAATTACTGAATTCCTAGCATCTCTCTAGGAGAACAACTAAACAAACAAATAAATAAAAGTATACTTTAGCTAAACATACTGTTTTAAATGGTATTATTATTAATACATAATTTGAAACTTTACTATTCGTCGTAATATTTCATATCAATATGATTGTATGATTCACAAGTGGATAAATTCTTTATTAAGTCATGCTATCATATCTTATGGCTTTCAATTATAAAATGTCTCAAAGTAAATTTCTTTTCAGTCCTTTGCCATTTCAACCCTAAAGTCAACAGCGGGAAATTAAAACAAAAATTCATATAATAATAAGGTTTGCGAATTCCTAAAGCAGGTGATCACTAAAAGGAACTGAGTCTTACAAAAGCTTAATCAAACAGCAAAAACTTTTCGGAATAACAAACAGCATAAAGACAAATATAAAACTTAATCGTTTCTACAGATTTGGTCCGCATAGGAATGTCTATGTCTAGAAATATACAAACAAAGCGCTCGAGTCATCGAAAAAGTACCGTTAAAATAGTGCGAAAGCAGGTGAAACGTTGACTATTTTGCACAGAAGTATACATTTATATCACAAAAAACATTTAGAATCAAACACATGCGCAATGCGCAAAGAGCTAATGGAAAAAAAAGAAACCGGCTACAAACACGAAACAATCTGGAACTCGCCAACAAACTGTACGCAATATAGAAAAGGTCAAGACATGTCAATCAACTGGTCGATTACTAATATTCACGTACAAGGAAGAAACATGTTCATTCGACAGAGTGATGGAAGCATAATGATAGTATAATGACGTCAATGATAATAAATAATGATGATAAATAATGATGATTATCGACAAAGTGACTTGAGTCTTGGATTTCCGATGACAAACATATGCAGGGTATGTACAAGCTGTGTATTCTCCTCATAGACATCTTCCAAATAGCTGTTGGCTGGAATGTTGAGACTAGCAGTAATGAAGTAATGTTGCCTCCCTGTGATGAGTAGTACGTTTCTTCCATGTGATGAAATAATACATTGCCTCCACTTGATGAATTAATATGTTGCCTGAAATTACATCTCATTATGTAAGACGAGAAAGATGAGGAACAAGAAGAGCAAGAGCGATGACAAGAAAAAGAAAAAAAATGCTGGAATGCTGTTTGGTGAATGACCAAGGGGATGTTAGTTCCAACACCTGGGACATGATTGCATTTTCTCTCTCAAATTGTACATTTGTTTTTTTTTTCGCGAACAAAGTAAAAGCGTAGATTGAATGGTCAGCGCGTGCAGTACACGTGGCTCGCAAGTTGGCTTGCGTGATCAAACTCCATAAAACGCGTGATAGCAAAATACAGGACACAGAAGACGAGGAGTACGATAACAGCTCGTCCTCTTTGTCAATGGATAGTTAGCTGCAGATGACAAAACGCCTGTTGGTGTAGTTTTTTCATTTCTCTTTTAGTGTCTGTATAAAGAGATGTCAGGTGGTCTCCGCGGGACCCACTCCTAGCAAGGACATAAGCACTGAGCTTGGTGCTGACAGATGAATAGCAGGACCACATACAGCTTGTTCTGCTCCTGTTTTCTTTCTTTCCGTTTGTATATCAGACTAGAATACATCATTAGCAAATTTTAACTTCTACCAAGTCCAGAATAGTATAAGAAAAGTACAGGAAAAATAATACTGAGATCTGTTTCAACACTCAGCTCTTTGCCCGAAGACATCTTTAATGCTGTGCTGAGCATTTCCCAACTGCTCACGACGATCGTTCTTTTCCTGACAATAAGAATTCATGTTCTTCAAAACTTTTGATGACAAGAAATTAAAAAGTTGTCTTAGACAATCGTCAGCTAGTAGGAGCAATAAGAACCAAGATTCAGACACTGTACAGAAAGTTCTGGACTAGTGGCAAACTCCATGTATGTCCCTGTAGGTACGGGTGACATCTGAAAGGTCAAAGGACAAGAGACACCTAGGTCGTAAGATCAAAATCTGGACGCGTTTGAATTGCACAGAGTAAAGATCTGAACTGGATTCCAAACAGTCAGGAACCGTGACTCAGGCACCTCGATCGACATGCAAACTTTTCAAGCTGCCAAAAAATAGGTCAAATAGGTATTAATAGGACTGCATCTCTTCGCTGCGGTTACTAAATGGGTTAAAGGCGAAAGTGCATTCAAAACAAATCTTTCGCCAGTGAAAAAGTGCATTTGTTTCATTTGCTGCCAAACAGTTCAGGCTCCTTATAAGGCAAGTGTTTTTTTTTTCTTTCTTTCTTTTGAGACGAGACGAATGAACGCTGATACAGACATCATGAGACATGACAGTAGAAAGTAGTGGGAGACAAGGAGGGAAATGAGAACTTTATCTGTCTAGGACACTGGAGGGGAAGATTTCTCATGACCTCTCTAATATTCAATATTTCTTTGTTTTTTTAAATGTCTTATCCAAACATGCTGTGCATTGTTTAGGATTACAATTCTCCAATATAGGCATAGAATGAAGGGAATCTACAAATAAAATGCAAACGACGAGCGCTCCAATGTGCATATGTAAAAATACAGCAAAATCAAATTTATCAACATCAGAAGAAACGAAAATATAATGTCTGAAAACAGTCTCAGGCAGCATCCTACATGAAGCAGCATAGTTGTAACCTGTATGAAATATTGCTTTAGCTTGCAAGTTGTCTGACAGAGTAATGTTGTTGCAACATGCTGTGAAACAATATGTCAGCAAGCATCCACTACAGCTCATTGCCATTGTCACACACCATGATGGTCTCGCCAGTTGCCAATATTAAAACAATGCAATATTCTGCAGCTACAAGAAATAAAAAAGAGTTTATAAACATTGAAATACTTGTAGCAAGGTGGAAGTCCTGCATATTAAAATACTCTAGAGTATGAAATCTTTTTATGAAGGTTTCTCTCAGGGACAGGACCATCATCACCATGCTGTCCAGCCTCCATGACACACAATGATGATGTTCACCTGAGAATACCATGCTCGGCTCTCGTCCCAAGTCTTTTTGGGTGATCTGCTTCACGATGAAAAATGAAACAAGATTTTCAAATAAAATTATATCTTCTAGACGGTTACCAGTGGAGCTATGATGAACACTGATTCAAAAATGCTTTCATTTTTCTGAATTCTTGCGGGCCCGCCCAGCACGGTGCCAAAACTTTCCCATAGTTTACGATACAATCGCTTTTATTCATGTTTGAAGGAATAAATTTGTAACTTAATAATGATTTCTCATAGTCTTTTTCACAAGTTTACAATTAATTCCTTATGGCCTTCCAACAGCCTTCTTACAGACTTTCATAATTAACTTCAGGTAGTAAAAGCCTACCACCTACTGTCATAGCTTTCTTGTCTCTGTTTTCATAGCTTTCTTAGTCCATAATTTATTTTGCGCACAGCGACCATAATAAAGTGCTTCCTAAAGTTCTCGAAATAGAGTTATCAGCAAATTTGTCGTCAATCCCTGCTTCCTTTAGAATGACACCAAACAAGAATATCCAATATAAAAGTGTCGATAAGAGGCATTGCAGTCCAACCAAGCAAAACGAAGGGGCTTCGATTTCAACATGGCATTTGTGAAAGTATTATAAGGGGAACGTGGAATCTATATAGCACTAGTTACATATATAACCAATAACATATTATGGTAATATGTCTAACTCTTATCTGGCACAAACAGTCGCGACAACAGTTCGTACCGTTGACCTTTGCTCATATTCAACAAGAAGTCTCCCTAAAAACAATGACCAGAAAGATATACTTCATGGTTTCTCTTGTTCGGGAAAGGTCCCCAAAATAAACAATTTATTTATCTTGTTGTTGTCTGCTGACTGGCCAATATGAGCTGATCTATTGTGCCATACTTGGACTTTAAATTATGAAGAAAGACAAGTTAAAAATGTCCCGAAGTTGTCCTTCAGTAACAGGATTAGGACACTGTCAGTGAACTAATGTGTCCAAGATGGAAGTCAATGCTAAGCTCAAGAATTAATGTATTGGAGAGAAAGTAAGATTTGTAAACAAGCAGTGACTGATTGTAAACAAACCCTGACACGAAAAAGCAGTTTGAAACTTTTTATCTGTTTAAATGATGGTAGGGAGGACCGTGTAGGGCGGTGACAAAAGTCAACTATAGTACGAGAATCTGGCAGCAAGGGGTGAAGTCCGCTAACCTCTCGTTTAGCTGCAAAATTCTGTTGTTGAGTCAGCCACAACTGTGCTTCAAGTATTCTACTTGGAATTCTTGCTTGTTTTCAAGTTATTATGACTGCTTTGCTTCAGTGACTCTCAATATTGCGAACATTGCTGGTGCTTGGTGCACAGTTCACCTCTAGATGGATGGCTAGCGACAGGAAGATAGTTAGGACTGCCAATGTTTCATAAGCTCTTTAGCTGAATGCCACTCGCTAGCCATCTGGTTTGACCGTCAGCGGTGTGCTGAACACCCAGCCCCAGGTTTGAGCCAGACTTCGATACGCAGTCTTTCTGAAATACCCTACTCTTGACCTTTTCCCTTTGAAACTGCTGTCTAGATATGCAGCTTCTTGTTGACACTTGGTAGAAACGGCATTTATGCACGCAAATATGTATCCATGGTTATGGTGGTACTACTGATAAAGTACAGGTCCCAATACTATACAACAGTTAAGAATAAGGTGCAGTACACAGCGCCTCAATGAATGAGCCAGAGCAACGATCCACCCGACATGGACATCCGCACGCCGCAAGGGACGATCATGGCATTATACATGGAAGTGAATTTTCTGGCATTACGGTCTAAGGGCTTTGTATTTAATGTGGTGCCCACTTCCACCATCAAAAGAACAGGAATCTTGTCGATCAGATAAACAGGACTTTTGTTAGGAAACAGGGAATGACAAAGAGAGGCATAGAGCTGGAGCGAGCAAACGAGAGAGCAAGTGAAGGAGGAAGCAAGGTTGTAGTGATGTACACTGAGGCATTGTGGGAACGTTGATTTACGTATTCTACTTTCTTAATCGTGAACATGAAGCAGTCTAGTTAGAAATAAGCTAGACAAACAGATATTTATAAGAGGTAGCTTTATACCATTACCTATCTTTATACCTCAGTGGGGTGACTAAACGTCTAACTGCCGAGAAACTCCAACTGCCGTCAACCTTCTAACAGTAAAAAATTGTGTTCTTGAGACAGTGAAGATGTATTACTGCCTTCAAATATCTTTCTAACTACCATGAGAGTTTTTCTAGCTGGTGAGTGTTACACACGTCTCCATGTTTGTACATAAAGGTACTGATAGGAGCTGTACATAATACGACTTGTTAAAGTGTGTTGGTGATTTAATGTATCGAAGGAAATGAAAAGGAATGTGTAAGCCAGCCCTAACCCTGTTTTCACCTTTGACTTATGACCTCTCTGTCCTGGTGCCTCTTGGCATTTGAATGCACCGCTAACTAACATTACAAATCATGTGACTATCACATTACTAGCCACAACTCACGCGGCAACATTTTCAAAACTTTTTGCTTCAAGAGTGAGCACAACTCACACTCCATGTTTCGCGAAAAGGAAATAGGTCTATACTCCTGTCAGTGATAAAGCTAAGCTAAACTTTAACAGGCTTAGCAAATAAAAGGAATTAACTAAAAAAAAAAACACAGACGCCCACACGGTGTTATTAATCAATCCCACTTAAGTCAAAAACCATATTTTGTTTTTGCAAGAAAGCAAATAAGAATATTCAGCAGTTGCATTAAAGCACATGCGTAGAAATGGATGCGCTCCTCACATTAACCACAAAGTACCCGAGATTCAAAATAACATCGGGTGAGAGAATGAACTGAGACTCGGTCACAGTGCACCCGGGACGTCTCATGGGCATCAGACATCATCATCATCATCATCATCGCCATTACTCGGGTGTAGACGCCACCTCCACAAAACAGTACATTACCAGATGCCTTAATTCCAAGGAATAACATTTGTGCTTCGCAGAAAACATGAAAAATATGTTTACAGAAGAAACGGAACCAAAACAAAAATAAAAGTAATTGATGAAGATGAAGGTCTTGAAGCGCAGGAAACATTGCATTGTCCACATTCACACAATGAAGAGCTTTATAAACATGGAGTATGATGAAGACAGACAACATCTTGAGTGCCACGTGCACTTGTGACTCATAGCTGGCTATTGTACATAATCAATTTTTTATATTAACTTTTCATAATCATGGAATTAATTCATCTTTTAGTATTTCTTAACAGCTTCTGTCCTCTCTATGCAAAGCATAAATACACAGCTTTTGGGTACATGTGTTTGTATTTGTATGTGGATTGATGTGTGAAAACATGAGACAATACATAATTGAAGTTCTACAATCCCCTACTTAACACCTATACATGTATTCCCTCCCAATCATATTCTGCTGTTTCCCGGATCAGAACAAATCTTCAATGTATTAATTGTAAACTTGTGTTCCTCTCAGTTCTAGCAACTGCTTTGCTACTGAGATGAACACATCAAGTCCGGCCACTCGCACGGAAAAATCACCACATTTGCTTGCACACAATTGTCTTTGCCTGCGGAGCGAGAATCATGAACACATCAGTGTCAGGACACTAGCCATTGTGTGTCACGTGGTCCAGTACACGTGTCTCTCACGTGACACCTAACACGTCACCAGGTGCAGCTCGCTGCCTGCGCACCTTGCAGTCTCCACCTTCACATATGTTATTATTCTTTGGTAGCACATGTCCTTGCACCGGAAGCCAGCCATCTTACACATTCGTCACGTGACTGCACATGGCTTCCTGTCTGCATAGTCTGCCGACTTCTTCAACTGCCTCCACATTTGGGGACTGGGTCAAGACAACTTTCATGTAAGGGACACAACAAGGGACTTAGACATGTAGCCACCTGTTGAAATCGTCACCATGCTTACCTTTAAGGGACAAATATTCGGATAAAAATAGCGGCCGCTACGAAAAAAAGTCCAGCCGTGCTTGAATATGATTTCACAATCGTCTCCTCATGTCTGGGTCTTTCTCATCTGCGCCATGATCTGTTAAGGTCAGGTCCTCTTCGCTACGAACCATCACTCTAGGGGAAGTCTTTGACTACCTGCTAGGAGAGTGGCAGTAGCGATACGAAATACACTCAAGCTGTTGCAGTACAGAAAAATGCTGCTGTGGGTTGAAATGCGAATGAAGTCCATTACACTGCATGTGGCACCAAGTCTCTACCACAAGACGAGGGAGGGAGGAACATGAGACGACTCACATCTTGTCGAACTTTAGTTGGGTATGACGTCACGAAGGTCAGTGCTACGTCCTCTGCTCGTCGCTGTGTGCTTCAGTGACGTCACAGACTGGCGCCAGCGCTCGGTCTGATGAGACTGACGTCATTGACTTGCACCAGCGCTCTCACAATGAAGACACCATCGAGTGCCACCTACGTTGATACAACGTCTGCATCTGTTTTAAAAATGTTGAACAATAATGTCAAATAATCAAATAAAGTGCGTCTTGCCAGAAGGGAGAAATGAAGGACTAGGTGTTGATGACTTCGCCATTAGCAAAGCAAAGCAGGATGTAGCAGTGAATGGGAACAGAACTTCTTGGCTTTTTTTTTGTCCTTGTGCATCTGCAACTGCAAATTCCTGAAAAGTTCAGTAGCCTAGCACGCTCCCCGTGGTAAACGTTTTGCTAAAACAATGGCAAGAAACATTTCAGCAGGGTGGAAACGAAGAAGACAGCGAAGGGTAAGAATTTAACAATGGGTGAGGTGGGCACTTGACAACACTGCGAAAGAATCTGGATATTCACGGCGAACACAGACCTTAGATGATCTGACTCCTTGTGTGCCCAACGCTGATCCTCTTTGTGTGGGGGAACCATGTAGAACAGTGACACAAGCTTCCTGCGTGGGGCATCATTTACAAGCTTCCCCCTTCTGTGTGGGTCACACAACATCTCTGCCCAGATGGCCAACGACAGGTCTGCTATTTACTCGCCACAAAGCTGACATTTGCAAGAAAGCGGCTGGCTTATACAAAAGGCGTTATGCTGATGTTGCTGATGCTGCACGATGGTCTGGGAACAACACAGCTTTTGTAGAAATTCTCTGGCAAGCACCGACCAACAACGCAGTGGTCATAACTACAGACAATGACACTAATGTTAGAGGGGATGGCTCTCTGTAGGAACGATTGAGACTCGAAGCTGCTCCTGTAGCCCATGACTGTTAGTATAATGTAAACCTCGGTTGTGATCCTTGCTTGGGCAGCAACACAAAGGCCATAGTTAATCCAAATCGGGCCAGATCATCCATACAATCGCTCCTGGTGGACTGCTTTTCCCCGTCATGCTATGCTTGTATTAATGGTCTAAACCTGTAAATGCAAACCCTGGTTTACAGAGTTTAAGGGACTAAAAACTGTTGAATTCATTTTAAAAGGGGGCAGTTAACTCATCTAATCAACTTGAACATCCAGCCTTTCACATCCGCATCCTACTTCGCGTAGACGCAGAGATGGACCTTCACCATTCCAAGACGCTTGGCTCTGGTTTCCCACGAAGACGAAGAGGCGGTTGAACATGACCAGCACAGCCACAGGCTTGCAACTGACCTCCTGACCTGGCAGGTGACTGCTTGCCGTTCACACCAAGGTGTAAAGCATCGCTAGACAATCGTGAAATCGTCTGTGTAGCCTTTGTCAGCTCCTCCCTCTGCTCCGGGCAAAGCTTCGAGCTCACTGTCTTCTTCTGGAACCGGGCGGTAGTGCCTGCACACACATTGTCAGTGAACAGAACTCATCCGATATATCTGATTGTATATATACTCACCCTCTAAAATGTAAGTTTACTCCGCAGAAAATAATTAAAGACACATGAAACTAAGTTTAAATCTACTCCACGTGTCGGTATGATTCACCCTTGCTGTGTGATTACAGGCGATGCACTCACCTGTCCAACAAGCTGACCCTCTCATCCTCCTCAGCGGGACTGGAGAGGCCGGCCTGCGCCAGTGACATCATCGTCCTGCGCTCCTCCACGCTCGGGGGAGGCAACATCACCTCGGAGTGGAGCTTGGCGTGCGGGGTTATCCGCCCACCTGCACATGCACAAAGAAAAGCAGTAAGAGCAGGTCGCTTGCACTAATGTTCACTACACTAACCTCCCTTTCTATTCACAACTGCCAGTTGAATGATTTAAGCTTCACAAAAATAACAAGTTCTATCGGGAAACTGTACCTTTACCTTCATATTCCCTCACAGTCTTCAAATGAAAAATAAATTCTTCTTTCCTCTTGACAGCAAAAAAATCCTACGATCCAAAAAAACAGCATCGAGTGGACGCTGATCTGACAAGATCGCTGACCTTTCACCTCTCAAGTCTTTCTCGTTTTTATCTTCTTTCTTTGAATTTTAAAACTATTGCTCCTAATTCTGTTCATTGAATGTTCCTGACATTAGTTCACAGTTTTCAAAATGTATGAACAGAAAAAGTGAACTACTCGGTCTATCAGTTAGGTTCTGGTAGCCAGTACTATGTATAATATGTAGTCATTACCTCGCTTTGTGATAGGCACTATAGGGCCGCCATAGGCGTAGCCATCAGCCGGGTAGGCGGGTGGGCGATGGATTGAGAGGGCGGGGCTATACGGCCTTCCTGGCGACCCTCGTTCTCCCCCAAAGGAATACGTCACTTCCTCGCTACTGGTCGTGCTCGTTCGGCTGTGCCCTGCACGTGACCATCGCACAGGTGAGGTGAACATCGCACAAAGAAGTGACCATAGCACATTTCTGACACTATGGACACTCCATTTTGTAAACGTTTATCGAAGGAAGCTGTATCTTAAATATTCTGTATACATTATTATTATTAGAATAATAATATTTGAAGATATACATCTATCAAACTATAAATTAGTTGACCTGGCGCTTGTCATTTACAAATTTTTGAAGACTTTATTCCATTCTCAACTTCCAACATTTCAAATATTTACCGAGGCACAAAGGTCGTTCCCAGTTGTCGTTTGCTCGTCACATGACCCCTCTGTTTACCCCGGTGACGACCCCTGACCCTGCGCGGAGGGCTACGTTCTTTGAGTTCTCCCCCTTCGCACTCTGTGGTGTCGCTAGACAGTTCCACACGAGCGGGCCGTCGTCGCTTCTCCGGTGGGCACACCGCCACCTTGGGACGTTTGATTTCTGAGCCGGCTGCAACAGTCAACATAAGATCATGAACTTCTGGGTACACGAGTAACTCTCCTCTTCCTCCAGATACCCCGAGAACTCATGTTTCTGCTGCCATACAGCGCTATCTCGACATTCTGTCTCTAAGGAACATCAACTAGTTCATGTTCTCACCATCATCAAGGGGTACAGCTCTAATCATGGACCTTCCCCATACGTCACAGTTGTGAAATGTACCAAATCCACCCAGCATACCTAGTCTTGCCAACATACCCAGTTCTCTTTCGTATGGCGGCACCTCGCAGGACGCCTCCCGCTGCTCGTTGGGCTTGGGTGGACTCTGTGTGAACTGGCGGATGCCGGGCTCAGTGGCCACCGAGCTGTCTGTGGGCTGCGAGCTGGACTCCGGCTGACTCTCGTACAACACGGGTGGCGGCGGGTGACGCTTGGCGTTCTCCAGCGCCTCCAGAAGCTCGTCACGGCTCGACGACACGGTCGTCACACTCGACAGAAGGCTGTGTCGCTGGCTCCCTGCACGCAAGACAGACTTCATCAGACTGCTGTCCATCGTCGAAAAGGGAACGAAACCGGGTAGAAATGGAAGCGTGTGTCAGACGGACACAAATACATCCATACAAGGATCTAGACATAAATACACCCATACAAAGACCTCGACACAAAGTTTCAGACACGCACACCGAGGAAGAGACATGGTAACACAGCAAACGATCAGAGAACACACTCTAGAACAACAAACACACACAAGAGTAATATCACTATAGAAAGAAGGAGACAGCAGGAGACACAAGTGGAAAATTTCCACAAGAGAGAGATGGCGCTGACCCTTGTCACTGGAGCCAGAGCCCGACTTGTAGGCAGATGGCGGTCGTGGTGGTTGTGTGAAGAGCGCGTGGATGTGGTCGGCGCTGGCGTACCGCCGGGGACTCAGGATGACGCCTGCCACAGTCAGGGTAAGGGTCACACCACATCATGTCATCTCAAGAATAAATTATCTTCCAAAGCACTAATTACCCCTCACACTGACAACACACTTGAAGACAGGAAGCATGGCTGGATAAAATGTTAAATGGTAAGAGTTTCTTAGAACAAAACAAACACAGTCGTTCACATAACAACAACATATAGCCATTTCTCATTCATGTGATGCATTGTTCTAAATCCACCTCTGACACTCGTGTATCTATTTTGTCTTGGTACAATAAAACGTGAATAAAATATCGATGAATTATCTCACTTTAGATTATCCACCTCATCTATGACTTTCACCGTGACAGGGTCAGTGATGTAAAACACTCGCCATGCTTCCTGTAAATGAGTTGACCTCAGAGTCATCGCGCTCGTCTACAAACTCACCGTGGTTGTCGTAGCCCTCTTTAGACGGATGATATCCATCACCTTTTGTGGACTTCCGTGGTGCTGGTAATGGCGGTGGATGCTTTTTGTATCTTCGGCTTTTCTCCTTTAGATGGTTTGTGATCTTTGGTGTGGAAAAACGGCACGTAGGACTCGGAGGGCGTACTAAGCATCACCTGCTGAGAAAGGTGGCGTGTTCAAAACCCGCTGACAACCAGCTAACTCATCACACCGTGGTAATAATCAACTACAGGATGCTCCAGTTTGATAACAGCATTAATATCGTAACAAGCAGATAGTGAAATGATTACAACACACTGATAATCATCTTGTGTCATCTTAACACGCTGGCTATACGCTAGGTGATGATGACGAGTAGGTGGGACTAGCTGATGATAAAGGCAGCAAAGTTTACAGTCTTCAGGTCTTCGAGTCCCAAGATTTCATACACACTAACCAACACAGCTTGAGCTTCAGTTCTATTGTCTAACGAATGGACAGCTAATTATTTAAAGTGATGCGGAAGCAAATTAAATGTTTAATGATTTCATGCATTTTTTTTTCTTTTTTTTTCTCTCCTCTAAAATGACTAGTTTGTTTTATGTCAAAACATTTTCACGTTGGTAAACTAAATGTTCACAGTCCTGATGTCGTTAGAGGGATGTAACCCTAAATGTTTTAACACCAGTCCGTCACAGTGGTTCTCTCCCTTCCCCTCTACCGACGTTTGAACTTCTGGTGAGAGAAAGTGGCGGTTACCTCTCTTTGCGCTGCTGCTTTCTGCTGTGCGATATCGTCTTCCTCTTCTGACGACTTGAGCTGCTCCATGAAGTCCTGAGGTGGCGCCACTGATCTCACTTCCGGTGCGTGGTCCACTTGCTTGACCTCATTAAACGTTGCGTAGGGGTTGATGTTGCTGTCGTCGCCCACTGAAAAAACAAACCCCCAAAACTGTCAATAACACTTACGTCACGGTTGAGAGAGAACAGCAATCCTCGGTTCTGAGACAAATTCTTTCAAAGTATAAAACTGAATCGCAGTTTGCACATAGAAAGGAAGAAATAAAAATCAAGGAGTGTAGAAGTGAAATGTAAAAGCTAAAGGGTTAGCATTCAATTGCTGCAGGTGACTGACCGCAGCGTCCGAGCGAGCCGTTGTCGCCTGACGTCTTGGTCCCCTCGCCGAAGACGTGGGCGTTGGCGTGCAGGTTGTCGTCGCTGGGCATGGAGATGAGGAAGTTGACGTTGCGCTTGGTGATGTGGTCCGGCAGCGTGCTGCTGCTGCTGTCGAGGTCAGTGTTCATTCGCTTGTCGAGGTCGTTCATCAAAGATGTTTCTGCGGTAATATCTCGGCGAAGGTTTGATGATGTTTCTGTCGTGAAGAGAGAGAACAATGTTTTACTGCAGTACTGGACCCTTGTATAGTTTACGACAATGCTTGTATGCTTGCTTGCTTTACAACACTCGAGTGTTTGCATGTTTTACGACAATACTTGTGTTCTTGTTTTCTTTACGACAGTACTTATGCTTTACAGCAATATTTGCACCTTTGCTTTTGCTTTCTTTGCGCAGTACCTATTTGCTCAAGCAAAGCAAAGATGCGAACCGGAGCCTGAAATAGTGGGAACAGCACGAAGCTGTGGTCCTAATATTGGTAGTATCACCGATGCCCGGATCCAAATTCAAAGTAATTATGCAGGAAACATAAAAGGACAGTAAATATTAATTAGGGAAAGTGTGTAAGACGAAAGAAGAATGTCGACCAGCAGACCCAAACAAGAAATATTGTCTGTGCAGGATGGAACACACTCAGGCAGTCATAACATTCAGCTCACCTTTGTATCGCAATCTTTCCTTCCTTCGCCGACAGAAAAGGAAGATTGCCACGACACCAACCATGATGACGACGATGGTACCGCATAGTGGCAGCATCACCTGCACCTTCTGGTAGAACTCCACCTGCTGCTTGTGCATCACGTAGATAGGCTCGATCGTACCTGTTGTACAGAGGACCAGACATTTTGTGGGACGAATTATTGAGAATATCTAACCACTGACTGGTGTTTGTTCTTGAGGAGGGAATGTGTCTCATCAACAGGAGAACTATAATACAGTACGAGATCATCATCATCATCATTGTGGAATTTAAAAAGTGCACCTCCCTGTGAAGAAATGAGCTCAGTGCTTTGGATTTTTTTTTTTTTTTAAAGTCCAAGTTAGAGAACTCACTTCCGGTGTAGGTCAAGGTTGCAAACTTGAGCTCACTGTCCGTGGAGCCGGCGTCGCTGTGGGCCGTCACCACCATCACGTACCACGTGGCTGGATGTAGGTCTTGGACTGTGAAGGTCGACTAAAATAACAAACAATCGTTATTCGTTAACTGCGAAGGTCTGACATTGTATAGCATCGATAGGACTGACTAAAACAACATGCAATCATGAATTTTTATGGCTTAGGTCTCAGATTCGAACATTCACATTATTAAAGGAAAAAAATTAATAGGCAGCAGACTTGGTACATGCAAATAACTGTACGTTTTTAACAAGGTGACATTTCTATGATATAAAAAATCCCAGGTCATCCTCAAGTGCAGTCTAGAAAAGGGTGAACAAAACCATGATGGATTAAAGAAGAGCTGATAAATGAGGACTTGTGTGAGGAGAGAGTCTGAGTGCGCATTGTGCCAAATACCAAACCATTTAGCTCAACTATTTTGTTCCTGAAAGCTGTCTTTACCATATTTGGTGGTATGTTATTGTTGACCAGATGCCAGTCTGTGTCGCCCCAAAGCGATATTTGACAGAGAAGAATCTGATCGGACAGCCAGAGGTCAGCCAAGAGGTTATGTCAAGGTTCACTGAGGTCACGTTGATCTCCTTTAGAAGCATGCTTTGCGGTGGCATAATTGGTGCTAGATGAGAAGACAATTATGAGCAAAATATACAAGCTTGGCAACGACTATTATGTTTTTGTTACAATGTCTTACTGAATTTATTTTTAGCAACTTGGCGTCTGTCAATTAATGCTCTATATGTAAATAATAATTTTGCATCATGATATCTTATTCCAGAAATCACTTTTTAAACGTAGTGAGACCTACCAAAAAACATGTTAAACATTTAACTCAGTAGACAATGATGTGATTAATGTTGTGTCAGTGTTGTGTCAGTGTTGTGTCAAGTGTTGTGTCAAGGTGTAACAAGCAGTGTCAGAGCTGTATCAAATTGTGACTGTCAACCATCAATGATGTGTCAAAACTGTAACAAGTGGTGTGTGGAGTGTTTAAGCTGTAACTAGTGACATCACTGGTGTGTCACACCCGCGAGTAACACATTGCACACACACACACAACACGTACCCGACCCATTAGTCTTGGCCTCCACCACTGCGCTGTCGGGGCTGTCGCCCAGGCGGTTGAAGGCGTGGAGGGTGAAGCGGTACTGAGTACCACACATCAGGCCTGCAGCGATGTACGTGCGGTTGGTGGGCCCCAGTCGCACCGACCTCCACCCATTGTGCTCCTTCTTGTAGCTCAGCACAAAGCCTGCACAAAGGGGTAAAAAAACCTTTGCAGACCACGCTCCTTTCTTCCCCCAGCATCCGCCATATTGATCCCAGCAAAGCATCTCAGCGAACAATTAGCAAACACCCTCCTCCACTACATTTAGCTTGCAGGCAAAGTGCTGAGACCAATGCAGAAAATATCGTTTGTTTTAGTTTTGATCCATTAAAATGTTTTTAAGGCCAATCCTATATGAGACTGGGTTGGTGAGTCGGTACACCGTTGGCCTGAGGGACAATGTGGTCAACTGTGTGTTGGATGTGTTACAGAATGGTGAAGTACTCAAACTGGTTAGGTTTCAGAGAGCTTGTTTTCTCAATTTATAAAATAAAAGAACAAGCCAGTGCATTGTTTTTCTCGACACAGACCAGGAGCAGGCGATAATGCACTTTAACAATGCCATATTTTTCTACCAGACACAAGACACAAGACAATATATCAGATCAGGGAAGATGAAGACCAGACGGCAACATAAGCTCAGCTGAAGTTTTGATATGCAAGTCTCCGCCCAGTAAACGATGTGCAGGCTTCATAGGACATGTGTCTAAAAGTGAGTGGGAAACCCAGATCATAAAGGCACGTGCATATTGTTGGTTGTGTACGTATGTGTGTATTGCAACAACAACAACAACAACAACAACAACAACAACAACAACAACAATGCTAGTTCTTGTGGTGTGTCTCAATGAAATCTTTTCACTGCAAAAGTGCTTTGCAGTCTTTTATTTTATTTTTCTTTCTTTTTTTTTTTTTTTACCTTGGATGGGGCTGCCACCGTTGCTGCCAGACAGCCAGTTGACCTGAATGGTTGAAGTGGTTGTTAACACCAAGTGAAGTCTTGGAGCGTGTGGTGGCGCTGCAAACAAAGATAAGTAAGTACAGACTAATACGTGCTTTAGCTCAGCAATACAGCTACACATTTCTTTGAGGACTTGGTTATTTTCAAAGTAAGCGTGAATCTTGTTTTCGACAGTGAAATAAAACATTCATTGTCCCGTTCATTTCAGTATATTTGGTTTTTCTTTTTTGTTAGTTTTCTCTCTCTCTACACACACCCACACACATACACACACATATGCATGCTACTGGGAAATTTCTCGTGTGCGTCCGTCAAACTGTGAAATACTGACAATTCATACAAATAAAACTTGTAACTTACTTCCAGTATGGTCGCCAACTGTAATGGAAAAGAAAAAAAAGAAAAAAAAATTAAGATGGTTTATATAATAGTTTAAATAATGGTTTATACAATGGTGTTTTTTAATATTGCCAATAACTTCAATAATTATCAGTGCCTCTGGGATCTCTTTCTTTCACGTGATTTTAAAAATAAAATAGGCATTTAAATACATACTGCATACATGCAACTCTACAGTACTACTAAGGTACTCAAGCCCATATTTGATAGTACCCCACAGGGAGGTGGACAGTCCCTGAGGCCAAACAAACGCAAGACCGGGTCGTGACCAGCCTGCCACCAGACCACCCAGGGTACAGAGGCTGTATGTTGTCACCTACCTTGTACACGCAACATGTAGGAGATGTGATTGTCGCCGATGTCGTTAGACGCCGTGCACGTGTAGTTGGCAGCGTCAACGCCGATAACACCATCAATCATCAACGTACCGTTGTCTTGCACGTGGAATCGGTTGTCAGTTTTGATTGGCTGGCCCCTGAAGGGTAGAAAGACTTGAGACTGTTTTCTCTCCTGCTCACGCGGCTTGGAACATTCCTGTTGTCTAAGTTTATTCTTTCAAACTCCGCACAGTTGACGTGCAGTCAAGTTGTTAGTTAATTTCTTGTTTACTTGTTTACTTGTAATGCGATGTGCGGACAGTACAGTTTGTGTTTATAGTACCCCATGTCCCTAGCAACATACCCTAGGTACTTTACACAAACAAGAAATAATGCACTAAAATCAACAGACTGACACTCTGTTTTTGTCAGTCTTATTGGAATTTGTTCATCGATACTGAAGGTAAAGATAATTAAGCTTTTTGACTAGTGCCAGGTGTCCCAGCAGATCGCAAACAGTTTGAAAAAAAGATTGGTTACATGTCTTCAGGCGACAATTGACCCACTTAATATAACAGAAAATAAACCACGAACAGAAGGCGACACCTTATGATCAAATTATCTGTGACTGACGTGGGGCTCTGTCTGGATCACGTGGCCAAATTAAAGGACCCGTTAAGGATTAATACAGTTTCTAACCGATGTTAAAGTCAAGAGTTGAAAGACTGACCTGAGCGTCCACTGGATGACAGGCTTGGGCTGCCCCACAGCCAGACAGGGCAACAGGACTGGTTGGTGCCAGGGGACGGTGAGAACAGCTGGAAAACTGGCGATCCGTGCTGCGACTGTTGGTGGGAAACGTTTGTTACACACGTGAAAGGTTTTATTTAAACAGTTCTTACTTTTTACACACTTGTTATGTGCCATTACACCAGTTTTGATTGGTTCCCTGCTCTCCCTTAGTGATCTATCTTTCAAACCGAATGCGCACAGCTAAACCAGCCAGACTGGTTCACACACATAAAATACAAATGTGCATGCGTGCATGTAAAAAGATAAGATAGGGATTGCACCCTCCACTCTCTATCTCATTCTTCTATTCCCCCTTTCCTCTTTAACTCTTAACCCAACCCGACCCCAAATCCACTTTCTATACTTACCTAGAGCTAAACCCTAACTCTACTCCCCGTCCACAATATTTTTACTTGGTCAAGCATGCAGCGCGAGCACACACACTTTCTCTCTCCCTCTCTCACACTCTCTTTCTGTCCCTCTTTCTTTCTCTCTCTCTCTCTCACACACACAGAGAAAGGCAGCCGCTGACCTAGGCGCTTAGGCGTGGCGGTGGTGACCAGTGACGGTTGACCCTCGCCCATGACGGTGCTGGCCGTGACCCGGAAGGCGTGCTCTACGTTCTCCGTCAGCTCCACCAGCAGCACGTGCAGCACGCCCGCCCCCACCACACGTGACTGCTCTTCGCTCTGTCACGTCAACCACACCACACAATTAGGATGCTGTGGGGAGCCATACATGTGGGTAGTATTCATAGCATTCAGATAACGACGATGACAAAGATGATGATGATGAAGGAAAGAAGGCGATTAGAAGGAGCAGAAAGACGAGAATCAGAGTCACAAGAAGGTAGCAGACGAGACCAGGAATAAATAATTTTTCAATATCACATTTACAGAATTCAGAGACCAAGAACTTGTTTGGTGTTGGAACCTACCCCAGGTGAGGTGGCGTTGCGATAGTATACTGTGTAGTGCGTTAGAATGCCATTAGGGCTGACGGGTGGTTGCCACGCAACCAGAATGCTACTGATGTTGACTGCCAAGGCCTTGATTGCAGCAGGCACCTCAGGAACTGAAAAAGACATTAAACACGATATTTGTGGACATTTAGCCTGCAACTCCTGCTTGATAAGGTGCACCACTGTTTGCACACGACACTCACTGGCATCGGGGAGGTCTGTCTTCTCTGTGACCTTTTGGCTGAACTCTATGACCACTCTCTACCCTCCCACCAGGTACATTTCATTTTTTTCCCTCCATAGCAGATGTAAACCAATGAACAGCTCGACAGCTGTAAAATGACTGTAAAATGGTCTACTTAACTCCTATACACTTGGATCAATTAACCACTCACTAAACACAGCTGACTGCCCATGTAAAAGCGACTTCTTTTTCTTGTTGCCTGGTAACGCAGTAAAGGGATTGTCACGTGACTCACCATCCTGCTGAGTAGTGACGTAGATGGGGTCACTGCGCACGCCCTCGCCCTTGCGCGTGTAGGCCAGCACCTGGATGCTGTAGTTGGTGTATCGCTCCAGGCTGTACAGGATCACCTCCAGACGCGAGGAGGTCACAAAGTTGGCATCGCTTTCGTCTGTGAATAGAATATATTCATTCACCTTTGGTCCCTTACACCTGTATGCTGCTATTGAACTGGAAAAATCGTTTTAAGAAGGCTTTCAGGACATTTTTTTCCAGTTAATTTATGTCATTCCTGAAAGTGTTCTTTTCATCCTAATATTTTTTTTTTTACAGATTTCTATATTTTTCGGACTTTAAAAATTTGTCATTGTAATTTTTACCTTCATCGAGACGTACTGGTTTGTAGAGTACTTTGTACCCCTGCAGAATGCCATGGAGAGTGTAGAGAGGAGGCGGAGACCATGCCACTCGGATGCTACGTGAACTCAAAGGGGTAGCTTGCACGTTCTTTGGTGGCTGGCTGGGTACTGTTCACAAACAAAAACAACAAATATGACAATAAGAGTAAATGGAAGGTTCGACATTTTCTAGAGGTATGTATCAAAGACTTTGGATCTTAAAAGTCTTGTAGGATCCTGTTTAGTAAGGCACCCACTATCCACCCAGCCACCCACCCGACCCAGTTGATGCGCAGGATATTCTCACCGTCCTCCAGAGTAAAGACTGTGGTGTCCTCTGACGGTGGACTGATGCCCTTAGAGTTGTAGGCCTTGACATGCACCGTGTACTCGGTGAACTTTTTGAGGTTGTGGATGGTGTGCATCAGCACCACGCCGTCCTCCTCCAGAGGCTCTGTCGTCTTGGTGATGTACAGGAACTGGGCGGGGCTCTGCGTCTCGCGGTACCCGATGTAGTAGCCCAGGATGTGGCCGTTTCGGATCCCTAACCCCGGCGCCTACCAGTCGGCGACAGCGAAACAGAAACACCGTAAGGGGATAGGGAACATAACTGTGGGCTGATGATCATTCTGAGGAAGTTAGATGTATAGAAGAGATGTATAAAGATATATGGAAGAGGATATCTATAGAGAAGAGATATAGATATATACAGAGTAGAAGATGTATGTATATCGAGATGCATAGAGAAAGAGATGGATAGAGGAGCAGAAAATAGAGATTATACAGGAGGAGATTTATAGAGGAGAGGTATACATGGTAAACATGTCGTCAGTTGTATGCTAAGTGAAGGAGGAAGCATTATTTCGTTTTATTAGAGGGCGGGAGCAGCCATGTAATCTGAGTGAGTGTTGTCTCATATCAAATGGATATAAACCATGTTTATCCCACTCAAAGCTAAATTAATAATACATGCGGTTTACGCCTTACCTGCCACGTGACTTGCAGCGCTTGGGATCCAATCGCCTTCACAGTGACGTCATGTGGTGGCCCAGAGGGAGCTAAAAATAGATAATAAATGTTTTGACCAATGTATGTCCGCAAGCATCTCTCGACTGAACCACACACATTGATTTTTCTGCTCTTCTGATTCTCTTTTGTCTCGTTTCTGAATCCCACTTCACATTCGACCCCCCCCCTCAAAAAAAAAACAAACAAACAACAACCACAACAACAAAAAAACTCTGGATTTCTTCCATTGATTTCTTTTGCATGTATATACTCTTTGAACTATTTTAAAACTTAAAAAAACATTCTCAGTGCTGCTGTCAGCATGTTGAATACTGTGGTGTGCGCTTTGTGTTCTGCTAAGTACACTGTACTCAGATGAATGCGCTGTCTGCTCGGCTGGATGTGTTGTGTTCTGAGTATACTGTGAGGTAGGTAAGGCGTGTGTTCTGTTGAATATGCGACAAGTGTTACAATGTGTCCTCTCCACTTTCTCTGTCCGTAGCTTTCTCCGATGGACAGAAAACAAACACGAGGAAAGGAAAAAAAAAAAAGGAAAGGAAGCGCTTCACTAGAATGCTGCACTGAGTGAACTGGTGCTGGAGGAACATTTACATCACAAAAAGTTGTCAGAAATAAAATTTGAAGAACTCATAAATCTTACCTTCTTCCAGTGTTGTTGCTATCACCACCTCACTTGTAGGACTGTAACCAATAGAGTTGTTGGCCATGACCCTGATGTGATAGGTGAAAGCGGATAGGAGATATGTCAAGGTCGCTTCGGGGTCATGAGCCGGTACTGTCACATTGGCAAGGACGCCTTGCCAGACATCTGTCGAGAAGGTCAAAATCATTTGTTGTTTGTAATTTACTATTAAAACATATCTAGAGTATGGTTCTTTTTCAGAATTTTAACAAAATCAAGGAAAAGACTATTATTGAGAATTCCGTGGCAAGTTAAAATAAAATCTCCCTGTGACATTGTGCAAACATCTTTGCCTGATTTCTTCCTAGCAAGGCCGTTATTTATTGTAATCCCTGGTACTTCGTGCTCTGGCATTAGATAAAAAAAAAAAAAAAAAACTACCGGGAGGAAAACAGGCAGAAATGAAAGAAGGTAAAAGGAGACATAAGTGGAGGACGACAAGAAGCCAAGCCACAAAGCTAAGAGCTTTCAGCTTCTTACATAGACACAAGGGCAATAGGAGTGCTGTAACATAACAAAGAGGAACACACACACACAAAGTTTCCATGTCTAAGGGAGACGGAAAACACAGATAACTACAGCCAAAAGAGCAAATTAAATGTCCAACGAAGAAAAGAAGGGACAGAAAAGAAACAGTACAATCACACAAAGAAAGGAAAAAAAAGTACAGAAAAACCCACAATGACAAAAAGAACATCACTAAAATAAACTATTTCAAATTACTGTAAAGGATAACAACTAGAAACACAGGTGTGTGTGTGTGAGGTTTACTAGGCACTCGGGAAAAAGCGCTAGACCATTCATGCAGGAGACACAGGTGCGCCTGAAGAGGTGAAATGTTCAACAACATTCTCTAAATCTAATCGTGCTGATAAAATTGGGAACAGGTGATATTCTTAGCAGCTAACAGTGCTTGGCTCAGGTGCTACAAGATTGTTGGCATTAATGACTGCAGGCTACAGCTAAACGAAGACAGCCAAAGTAGCGAAGCATCTCCTGATCCGACTATGTCTACATGTGTTGACATCATCAATCTTCTCGCAAATTGCAGAAACCTTTTTTTTTCCTTGTGAGAAGGTAAAGGTTAGGAAGGTCGACTCTTCTCTTACCTGACTTGTTCTTGTACTGGACGGTGTAGGTCAGGAGGGGGCTGTTCCCGTCGAAAGGTTTCTCCCACTTCAAAGTCACAGTGCGACTTGTCACGTTGATGACCTGCAACCCGCTGGGCGCCTCTGGCGGTTCTGGCGACAGTTACATGTAACCATGGTGACAATGGTGACAATGGACAAAACTATAAACACAGTTAATAGTGCGATAAAAGTAATTGGACAATTCGCAGAGAGGACAACGCATGTGAGCAGTATTACAGAGAATAATACAACATTGATGTGACTGTATTATTATATATACAATCGATTGAACAGGATAATAAAACATAGATATATCCTGTCAGTCACGGGGAAGACTTTAGTCACTAACAGAGAGCAATTGAGTGTCCGAGTATGAAATGTCTGTCTGTCTGTGTGTGTGTGTACATGCGCATTACTAACCATGAACAACAAGATTCGAGACCAGCGTGCCGTGGCCAAATTTATTTTTCGCGTTACAGGTGTAAAATCCAGTGTCATTTCTCAAAGCTGGGGACAGTGTCAACTGTGACAAAGCTCCACGTGGTGTATTTTGTGTCACAACCTTCGCCCTGCAAGGAAAACATTTTACAGTCAATAAGAATGTGTTCTGATCTCTACTTTCAATGCATTACAATGTTAGAGAAATGGGCTTGAATTTTTACTCTGAAAGACATTCCATCAAAATTAGCAACCTGACCCGCTTGCTATCAGGAAGTTTTTCTTCAACAAATTTTTTTTTTTTCTATACTTGTACTTACAAGAAGTCTGATGATTTTCTACACAGCCTCTTTGCCTTTTTTCGTGACAACTTAGTAATAAGATTAGTTCTATTTACACGGAATTCTGCTTTGCCTATTGGGAACACTTTCCTATTAATTACAAGGGCCGCCGAAAGCCAACAAGGGCCCCGGGACAGACGATCTTTCAAGTCCCGAAGACTAAAGACAATATAAGATTTATGTCCTTCGCCCTAATGCACGTGGTATGTCACAGATATGGGTAAATTATTGGAAGTGTTGAAAACTCTTCTTTCTCCTTTTCACCCCCAGTGAAGCATAGGGCCGCAGCTACCCCACGCCATCGGAACCCGGTTCTGGGTGTCCCTTCCCAGTTGGGAACCCTTGTTGTTGATGGTCAGGCCAGTCATCGCTGGGAGCCGACTCCGTAACTCTAGTAGCACTTTAAGCATTCTTTCAAGTCTAGCTTTTTTTCCCACCGTGATTTTTTTTATTTTGTTTTTGTGTAATTAAAAGAGAAAAGAACTTTCTGACCAATATTGGGCCCTCTCCACAGCCGCGGACCCGGGTACACCATCCCCCGATGCCCTTCCCTCAGGTCTGTCCTGTTAACTACCACTATTTCAGATAATTGTCGCATTGACATGCAGTCGGCTTTAGTTGTGTTCACATGAACCATATGGCGCCCTCTAGTGGCTTGTTTGCTTTACTGCTTTCTGCGCATATCTTGTATGTGGCGGCCAGCAACCTTCTGCGCCTGTAATATTTGCCGGAGAGCTTTCCGCACAAAGAGTGCACGAGGCCCGTTACACTGAATACCTGTGGTCGATGTGGCCGGCCTCGAGTAATCAAGCTGAGATCATAAACACAACAGGAAAGAGCCAACGACTTCGTTGTCTGAGCTGCTGATTCCGATGTTGAAATTTGTTATCCTTATTATCATCATCGTCGTCGTCGCTACAGGTTGTAAAAGTGGTTTTTAACAAATGGAAAAAGTCAAGCTGGCCTTTGATATTTGAGGGTGTTATAGGTGCAGGACCATCGCAAATGTGAAAAATCTGAGGATAAACCTCCCAATAAATAGCAGCCCACTCACCCTAACCTAACCCTTCTCAAAAGAAAAAAACCCAACAACCTTATCTACGGTGATGACCTTATAAATAAATAATAACCGATTTAACAATAGTTAAAAGATCCCGTGTACAAACAAGTGAGTGCACAAGGAAGGAAGGTTGTGGTGTTAGTTAGTGGCCGTTAGTGGTGACCATGATGCTAGCTGGTGTACCTGGTGTGGGCCGTGCTGACCGGCTGGCCGTTGAAGCTCCAGGAGACGGACAGCGGCTTGTCGCCCACCGCCTGGCACTCCATGGTGATGTTGTGAGCCCGCAGCACTGTGTAGTTCCTTCTCGGTTCGTTGAAGCGTGCAGGAACTTGAACAAAGATGCACAGTGTTAGCAAATCAACACAAATTTGCATGCGGACAGACACGTATATTCACGACGGTTATCAGTTGCATGCCGCCATGTACACAAAGAAACATGCAGGCATGCAGGAGAACTGTCTATCAGATGAACCACAGTGGGTACGTATGTAAAATTGCTTACTGTGCACTCGCAGAAACACAACTTTGCTGATTCCAATGCCGATGCCGTTACTGGCATGACACAGATAGTAGCCATGATCCGATTCGCGGGCTTTGATGATACGAAGCGTGCCATTGGCCAATTTGACCATGTGATCACTGTTACCCTCCAGTACAACGGGCTGGTAATTCCCAGAAGTAGCATCTACAGAATAATAAAGATAATAATATTATTTGTTGTTCTTCACTTTAAAAACGTGTAATTATTTATTATAAAATTACCTCGAGAAAACATTGAAAAAAATACTAATAGACTGGCTTTGGTTTATTGTCAGCAGACGTTCTCCTCACTAACCTATTAAAAGTTTTGGTTTCAGGTCCAGGATTATATCCATAGACATACCCTCTGCCTTTCTCCAGACGATTTCCGGGTCAGGGGTGCCGGCAGTCTGGCAGTCTAGCTGTACCGTCTGATGCAACACCACAAAGGAATCTTCAGGCTCCACGACCCAGCGCGGGGGAACTGCACGTGAGAAAGGTGCGTGTGTCATGTGACGTCACATACTGATATCTAAGGTATACTGAAAGTTGAAATATCTTAAAAAGGAAGACAGAAGACAGGAAGAAAAAGAATTGGTGATTGTGGCTCTTGTCTCCTCACCATCGACATGCAGCGGTGCTGTGTAAGAAGCGGAGGCGGCGGCGTTGTTGGCGTGGCACGTGTAGTTCCCGTCATGCTTCGGGCTGGCGTCAGCAATGGACAGCATGCTGGAGTAATCTCCATGTTTCTGTAAACAGAATTAATTCAGTAAGTTATAGGATGACCATCTTTTGTGCGCACGACTGCTAACAAACTAACACGCCATCTTTGAAAAAAGAAAAACATGATAAAATATGGGAGAAGGATGGAGAGAAAGGGAGAAATGATGATCGAGTGATGGGCGACAGACAGAAAGATGAATGAGAAAAGTTATCATTCTCATCAAAAGTAGTCGCTGGGCCTGTTTGTCCTCCCAAGCGGAACTACCGAGTGGCGTGTTGAACAGCAGCAGTTCGAACCTCATAAAACAGACCCTTCAGTCCCGTGACCTTTCTGTCCAGGTGACCCACCTGAATCATGACCCCGAGGTCGTGCGGAATGGGTTTGCCGTCTTTCTCCCAGGTGATGGTGATGGGCAAGTCGCCGCTGCTGATGACGCAGGTCAACATGATTCTGTCGCCCTGTTTGCGCTGCTGGAAGCTGAAGGGATCAATCACCGGGGGCTCTGTGTGAACAATCAACACACCGGCCGTCAGGTGCTCGTCTAGTGTGACACGGGTGAGTGGGCAGGTGGAAAACGGGCTGAGGGTCAATAAGCATGACAAACAACACTATCTCGTGCAGCTTCATGCACAGGTGATGAGTTTGGTTTAAAAGAGCTTGACATACATTATGCACCACATTTACACACTGTGCACCGTATTTACACCTTGCACACCATATTTCTCAGCTGTAAACAGTACACCTATGTACTGGTTATAGGACTACTACATAATCAAATTATTCGAGAATGCAGTTTTGTTTCATTTCCTCAACTCCTGTAGGTAGATATGATTTTCTGTTAGCTTATACTACTTCGATTTTTATAATCGGTGGTTTTTGTTTTTTTTTTTTTGTTTTTTTTTTAACCAACTGAAGTTATAGGACTACTATATGCATTCACGTAGCCCAGACGTACTGATGTACCTACGACGTACTCACGTAACCCAGACGTACTCACGTACCTACGACGTACTCACGTATCCCAGACGTACTCACGTACCTACGACGTTGACGAAGACGCTGCGGTTGACGACCTGCGCATCCCTGTTGCTGGCGGTGCACGTGTACTGACCAGTGTCCTCGTTCTGCACTGTCTCGATGATGAGGGCGCCTTTCACTACTCTCTGTAGGTGGTTCACGGGCAACACACGCCCTCCTTCCCAAAAATAAAATAAAAAAATAAAGCTCTGAGCGCTGTCTGACTTCACTGATGGATCGCCTTAATCCTCTCAGTACATGTTTGCCTTTGTTACTTTCTCACATTCTGTAACTTTTACGATTAGAAATCAATCATGATTGTTTCATTCTTTCTTTTAAAAGGTACAGTAATTAATAAAATGTTTTTATAGACTTGGTAAACCTCAATGCAAGAACCATTCCCAAATCTTGTATGAATTCCTCCCCCCCCGCCTCAATACACCCTCCACCACTTTTCTATCCGTTGTTGTGGACGCTGACAAACATGCACAAAAAGTGATGTCACCTTTACACACAGACTCGCCTAATCAACTCATGGTCCCACCTGTTCGACTGGCTGAGGTATTCACGATGTAAATCATATCCAAAGACAATCCTTCTCGACTGTTTGTGTACACGGAGGTGTTTGTAGGCGGTATATGTCGGCAACGGAAAGGGGATGTATTCATCTAGTCCTTTTTTTTTTTTTGTTTCGCGCTGTGCCAGCAACACACACACACGCACACACACTCTTTCAACAAAGACGTACACACGTACAGACGCATAGACGTACAGATGATGATCACACACACACACACACTGACCTCGGGACCAGTTGATGGTGTAGATGGGGAAGCCAGAGACGTAACAACGTAGAGTCAACTGTTTGCTGGCCGTGGCCGTGACGTTTGGCATCGGCTTGATGTATGGTGTCCCTAAACGATCATAAATATTTGTTCAGATCAGATTTCTCTAAAGTAGGAACGTCAGCATGATGCAGCAATTATGACATTTTTTGTTAAGCAAAGCTTTTCGACCGACTTGTTATAGAGCTTGGCTCTGTTAAAACGACCTAATGTCGTAAAAGTTGAATGACGATTACGAGCTTGTTGCATCAAGACGACCGTCCTAAATATTTGTAAAGCTTGCATCCGAATAGGGTGGTAACATGTGATTATGAGGCACCCAGGGCCTCAGTCCAGAAGGGGTGTAACCTTGTGTGAGACAGGTGTGATGTAACTACATGTTGCATTTTCCAAGTCCTCATTTTTTTCTTCCTCGCTCGATGAATATTTAAGAAAAAACCCGCTCTAATCAATTTAGGAAGCACCTTGTGCTGAGATAGACAACTTCTACTACAACATTGATTGAGAGTTGATAACATTTTTTTAAACTGATGATGATGATGATGATGATGATGATCAGCGCTAAATAAGTATTCTAACCGTAGACGTTGAGGCGAGCGCTGTGTTCAGCCCTGCCCACGTTGTTGACGGCGAAGCACCAGTACTCCCCCCCGTAAGGCACATCCACCCGCGAAATGTTGACGTAGCTGATGACGTCACCGTCCCCGGTGGTGAAACTGTTGGTGGCGATGCGTTGGTCATTGGGAAGTGACGTGCCGTCCAGCTGCCACGTCACTGTCGGGGTCGGGTTCCCCGAGAACCTGCAGCGTAACGTCACCTGCTGGCCTCGCTGCACGAAGAGTTCATGGAAGCCCTCCACGATCATCGGCTTGGCGGCTGGCGACAGGACAACAAACGACTGATGGCTGCAGGACCAACTAATTGCTGAGATTGCCTAATAGACCGCCATTTTGTTGTCTGCTTAGAGTTGTTGTGTTTTTAGTGCCTGCTGTACTTTCTACATCATCGGCATTGTGCTGGAGTGTTTACTGCCTGGGGCCTTTTGTTTTTCCTCTCGTGATATCAATTCTCTCATCGCCGTTAGTTTTCTCTTGCTAACACCATCACAATTTGTTTTGCAAGTCATCCCTATGATACATTTGCATTAGTGCCAGTCATGGATTTCAACATTTTAGTGCAATTTCTGCCTTGTGATCACGTGGAAATTCTCTTGACTATTTTCATCGCTTATTATTGATATATTCTGCTCGGATGTATTGTTTGCTGACATAAACTGTGTCTGTGTGTTATGAGCATGTCTGTCTTGCGCTCCTAGAAGGTGCATTTAGCCTTCTGCTGAGTAGGAAAATGTGAAATATATATTTTACTATAATAATAATAATAATAATAATAATAATAATAATAATAATAATAAACAATAATTGTTGGCTGTAGGGAAAAGAAAGCTAATATGGTCAGTGCGCACAGTTTGACAGCAAAAAAATCCTATCAAACTTCAATTCTAGGATTTTGTCTCCATCAGTTGAGAATTATGTAATGACAGTGTGCTAATACTGTCTGACGCCTGTTTGTTATTTGTGTTTCTGTGTTTTGTAGCTACGTGCCTGAAAGGCAACAACATCTTTCTTTTATGTAACCATAGCAATGAGTTGTACTGGTGAAGGTATCACTCACCTCCCAAGGACAGCTGAGCGGCTCCCTGCACTGTCTCCTGCTGATTGCCGATGAAGCACTGGTACATGCCTTGATCTTGCCGCCGCACGTCATGCACAACTAACACGGAATCCGATTGGATGATGAGACGCGAGTCGTTGAGAAGACGTTCGCCATTTTTGTACCAGGACATCTTGTTTATTGGATGGCTTCGGTGCTGCAGTTGAAGACAGCAGCGTTGCCTGCGTCTACAGTCTGCTCCACAGGGTCCACGTGCACAGACAGGTATGCTGCACAGGAAGAGCAATGGCGGTCTGCCAGCAGACTGTCACATCTACACGCCTACCCGTAATATACTTCAACACTTTACTACTTATTTCGCTAAATGTACCTCATTCATCTGAGTATCTGCAGAAAGTAATAACTGGAAAAATAAAAAAGATTTTATTCTGGAATAAACTTTCTGTGCTTGGGAACTAACGGTTCCTAACGCCTCTGCTCCTCCCTTCATCCCTGCGTTTCACACAACACTTACAATTATACTGTAAGTGATGGTACTTACTGTACACATTAACAGTATGAGTGTTAACTACTTAAATACGCAATTAGCACTGCGACTGTTAACTACTTACAATACACGGTCAGAACTGTGGTGGCGATGTCCATCCCGTAGGTGTTGGTGGCCGTGCAGACGTAGCTGCCGCTGTCGTTGACAGTGCTGTTGATGATGACGAGGTTCCCACCCAACTGCCGATAGTGATAGTTGTCAACAGCGACAGGGATTCCGTCTCTGGTCCAGATGTAGTTGGGTACCGGGTACGCCTGGCTGCTGACGCAAGGAAGCTCTAGCGACTCTCCTTCGTTCACTCTCAGCGTGGGGATAGTTTCTCTGATGGAGGGACGTTCCCCTCCAGCAGGGGGATCTGATACAAACAATAACATTAGCCCGTCATAATAACACAGCGACAACGACGACAGACATGCCTCCCTTGCCAACTAGCCAACCCACAACAATAACATCTATTTCATTATGTTTAGAAGCTAATTAGGAATAAGCGACTAACCATACAATCACCTTGTGAGAACTAATTATAGGCACTGGCCATGACATTGACCACTGACCGTGAACCCTGAGGTAGGCGAAGCCGCTGTTCTTCTCGTCGCCCGTCAGGACGTTGCGCGTGGTGCACGTGTACATGCTCATCTGGTCTTCATTACGCACGTCCCGGATGTGCAGGACGCCGTCAGGGAGGATGCTCATCCGGGCATCTGCAAGACACCCGGTTATCAGTTGCATGCCGCCAGTGGGGTCTGTCCCCATTCAATTATTTCCAATGCGGGGTATCGTTGACCGGAAGACGGCGACGGATTGAGGGTCTCAGATTATACTAATGGGTTAATTAGGAGACACGATGGCCGACAGTTATCCTCATTCTCAGCCTGCCATGACGATGCTGGCTCAGTTTGGGGTAAGCATGGATATCGGGGTAGGGGATGCCGTGCGCATTTTTTTAAAATGTATTTTTAGTCGTCGAGAACCTTGGACCTCTAGAGAAAAAACAACATCGGAAAATGCATCAAGCTGTAAGGATTCGTGTAATTGGCCTAACAAGCCATCGGGTAATGGACTTTACGAGACACCGATACCGACACAGGGGGGCGTAACTGCTACACCCCAAGCTCTGTTTTCAGCCAAGCTATATTCTGGGTTGTTAATATTATAATAGCAGTCGTGTGTGGGGGCTGCCGTGCAAATTGCCATATTTATGCGCGGAAACTCTGTTGTCATGGTTTGGCCTATCTTTCTCTGCGTGTTTACTCTTGTTGTTTCCTGTAATTAGGTCAGTCGCATCTGATAAGGTCTTCGGCTGCTGTGATTATGTGTTATTGCTTGCATGAAGCTGTGTATTGTGCATGTTGTTTCCATATGGCTGTCGTTTGTATTGTGTATCGTGTTGTGTTCATCTTGTTGTGGTGTGTACTGTAGTTGTTTTTATATTGATTGCTGTAAATGTTGTGACATACATTTCTGATAAATCGTGCGGTGATTGCTCCTACATTGGATGGCGATTTCGAACCCATTGTGAGATACTTTTCGAGTCGCTGCGTAGTGATTTCTGACACATTGTGTGGAGATTTCTGACACACTGCGCGAATAACTGACTGGTTGCATCGTAACCACCGTCTTCCGGTTCTTTTCCCTAGTCTGTAACAGAGTCTCTGTTTCTGCCCAGGTCTTTTTCGCATGACATCACTACTTCCTCTCAAAAATAAAAAAAACTAAAGGGTGTTAATATTATTATAGACGATCTCACAACCTGAAGTACAGGCCATTAGAATGTAAAAAGAATCTATCCCTGACATAAAGTTTTGTTAATTTTTTCATCGTGCCCTGCATCCTCCATTTCATCATATCTACAAGCCATTTTGTGGCTTCTGTCACGTGATATCGCGTGGAAAGATTATACCACGGACGTGTATAGGTGGATTTCTGTCTGTCTGCAGAGACCAACGTTTAGGACTCTTGCGAAGTTCTCAGCTCTTAGTCTCGGTGAGCCTAAACAATGAATGTGATTACCGGAAGCTTTACATACCTATCTGCCTCGTTTAAGTAGTTAACTGGAAAATTCATCTGCCAGCAGTCCAGTAATACAAGTTTGTGATTATACGTGATGGCCACGTGACCTACTCGTCACAATGCCTTGAATGATTAAAGCTATTTTTAGCTGTAGGTTGGGTGGGTGAGTAGTCACGCACTGCCAGTAATGGAGACACACGATCAAACAGTTATCGGTCTTGAGGCTGTCTACTGTTACCAGCAATAACCCACCTGGATAAATCTTCTTGGTGCTCTGTGTCCATCCTGTCACCTCCACGTGCGCTGTGACGTAGGTGGGGAAGATGAGACAGCGCATGACGGCGGTGTTGCCCCGGATGACCCACTTGTCGTTGAGCTGCACATCGTAGTTGCGGTACTGGTCCACCAGCACTGCAACAGCACAGCGCAGCACTGCACGCTACTCATCACAGCAACTTTGTGTTCTCTTGACTTCTCTACATTTGCTTCTCCTTCATTAACATTTTTATTTATTCTATCATCCTTTCTTCGCTCTTGTTTAAATGCGCCGTTGAAAAGTGACGAGAGTGAACTGTTGGACAGTAATTATAGTGTTAGTACTCGTTGTCAATAGTCATCTAAGTGGTAGTGCTTCTTGTCAAAAGACATCATATTGTTAGTACACCTTGTTAGTAGTCATTACAGTCTTAGTGCAGCTAGTCAATAATCATAGCGTTAATGCACTATCTGACTATAGTAAAGGGATGATAGTGTTTGCATATTGTAACAGTGATAATCGTTTTAGTGCTGTAGAATAGTGATTAAAGTGTGTGTCCTGTACATTAGACACCTATATTAGGCTGTATATTAGTATCTTAGCGACTATTCAGCAATAGAAGTGTAAGCTCAGAATGTCTGTGCTTCTATACATCAGGAAATCAAGATGTCATAGAATGTAGATGTGAACAACAATCACTACTGGAGAACAATGCCAAGAAGAACCAGACTAAACACTGCACATGGCAGCTAAAGACATAACAGAGCAGCTAGACATTACATGTTGTTGACCGAACGGCTCGACAAGCAATATACAGTGGAACCTCGGTTAGCGAACGCCTCGGATAGCGAATTTTTCGGTTTCAAAAGAATAGCGTCAGCACCAAACAAATGAATTTGAAAAAGGAATGATTTCAGGTGCATGCGTCTGTCGGATGTGTATTACCGAAGAGTTTTACAAAAAAGACAGAAGAAGCAGACACTGGACAAGTTTTTTTCTTCAACCTCAAAGCTACAGAAAGGGAAGTCTCCCCGATTTATAATGTCACGTGTGCTCATGGAGAGGGGATTCAAGCAGTAATTCCACCCTCCTACCTGGCCGTCAAACGGCAGTTTTCTGTTTAAATGCTTTCGTTAATGTTTTTATGACACAGCCTGTAACTTTTTGGAACCACTTTATTTCTTAGAAAAAAGTGTTTCGGATAACGAACATTTCGGTTTTTCCAGAACGATTAAGTTCGTTAACCGAGGTTCCACTGTTTTTTATTACAGTATGAAATGTTTAAGGTTAAAGATAATTGAAGTTGCAGACAGACAGTTAATACTTCACTAAAATACTAACATCTCGAGGTTAATGTAAAAATGACATAGAAGAATCTTCTGCCAGTAACGATGGCTGTACACCATATAGCAGTCTATCTGTATGGTCTGATCCCATAATGTCTGACCTTTGATAATGACGTTGAGAAAGGGAAGGACAGACGGATGCAAAATGAAACAGCAAAAAAAGTCTTCCCGTCTCCCCTTCGGCAGTTTTTACACACAACACCAAAGATTCCTGCAAACACTGCTCATATTTAAAAAATAATATAAACTACACCAGCCGCCTACACCATCCTACACCAGTAGCCTACACCTACTGAATCGCCTATAGTACACCAGCCTACACCACCCGCTTACACCACCTTCCTACAGCAGCCGCCTACACCAGCCTCCTACACCCGCCTACACCAGCCTCCTACACCCGCCTACACCACCCTCCTACACAGCCTACACCACCAGCCTACACCAGCCGTCTGAAGCCTATCAGAGCCATGAGCCATCGTGCCTCTCCTTCAGTATAGGAGTGTGAGAAGGTCAGGGCCATGCATGGAACCACGTTGACCCATGGCGCAGCAACACCTCTCACGTTGAGCTATCTCTGGATGAACTTCCCAGCATCCCTTTCGCCCTTCCCTGGCAGCCGCTTCTCTCCCCCTGTATTGGGCTGTGTCTTCTCCCTCCCCCGTGTGTCGGGCTGTGTCTCGTCCCTCCCCCACCTTGTGTCTTGTCCCTCCCCCACCTTGTGTCTCGTCCCTCCCCCACCTTGTGTCTCGAGCCGCTTTTTAGCAGAAGTGGTCGATACGTGAAATTTTAACGAGAAATGGCGTAATTGGGGCTGCGCGTGCTTGCACACGGCGAGAAAAGCTTGCGTTGCGGGGCCGTGCATTCCTCGCGTGGAGGACGACAAGCGGAAGAAGAGGAAAACGACGAGAAGGAAATGAAAACTGAAATAGTGATGAGAGGTTAACATGAGAAGGTGAGACAGTGATATGAGAGGTTAATATGAGAGGCTGACACGAAAAGTCAGTGCCATCAACGCGCCTGAGAGGCTGGGAGAGAGAGACCTGCTCGATGTTAATGTTAGTTTTTGTTTTTATTATTTTATTTAAAAAAAATAAGTTGATGCTTTTTGCAACATCACAATCTGCAAAAATAAATGGTGGAGGAAATGAACCTTCTAAGGCTTGTCGTTTATTCTTGTAAAATCGTGAACAACAACCTTTGGGAGGAACACGCTGTGTGCAGTGTCTGATGAGATGTCTCGTGCTGATGAGAACCGCACATTCAATAACTGATGACTCATCCAAGAACAGCCTGACAATCGGCCAGAGACCGTTGGCTAAGCGGCATCCCCCTGACGACTGGAGGGTTCACTTCGTTCGCGCGTCCACACCTCGTGAAACATGGTATTGGTGGCCATCACACACACACACAAACACACATACATATTATCTCTCTAAGATCTTCTTTCTCATTGTCAGTAATGATCAACACAGGGGAGTGTTTGTGAGCATGCCCTCTGCCCATTTCCTTAATTTTCCTCCTTCTCTCTCTCTGTAGGGGCGACGTCCTAGTGCTCGTTGAACTGGTGTGTGTGTGTGTCTGAAGCTAGCATTGGTTATTTTGATATTGCTCTTTGACAGCCATTGTCTGGAAAGAGTCAAAAATAGGAAAGAAAGAAAGACAAAAAGACAGAATGAATGCCTAAACCTAAGCGCTGGTCGTCTGGCTGCAGACAGCGGCCAAGAGGTCATGACCTCAGCCACGCGCCACGGAGCATGATGCCATGAATGCCGCATGCTTCAATGGCTTCTTTCTCAACTGGAACGAACTTTTACTTGCATTTATTTATTCACGTTTTCCTCCTGATGTCAGAGCTAGAGCATTATCAAACAAGCTGCATGGTGAAGCTTATCCTGTAAATGGAAATGTTCATGTATGTCTCGTTCATCGGAAAGTAAAGTGTAAAATGTTTCTCGGACAGTGACATCATCACTTATTTGATTGTCAGTGTTTGTTTGACTCAAATTCAGATAACTCTTGTCTGTGTGTGTGTGTGGTTTGCACTATTTGAACTGAGCTTGTATAATCGACTTGAACTTGTAAATAAGCGAGATGTCAACAAAGTCACATACTCTATGTGCTGAATATCTGAAATGAAAGAACACATACAGGAAGCCTGCATTGCCACCTTCTCTTTACAGAAGATGAAGTAAATCAGCCAATCGAATTATTTATAGGCTACGAAATTAGAGAAGGAAGCAGAACTAGTAATTTACATTCTTTTAGAAAGTGCCTAGATATTTTCAGCAAGCAAAACTGGCCGTTAAAAATAAATTATAAATGATTCACTGGTTTTGACTTTCGTTTTTAAAATAGACTAAAAAAACAAGTAGACAGAAGACAGGCTATATCCAGAAACACGAAAGCAAAGAAAATGTCAGACTAAATGACAACTAAAAGTAACATGCATTTTTCCCGTTAAGGGTTAGAAAGCTATGATCATCCTTTCAGAGAAAATTGTTTTTAGTCTTGAGTGAATCGTTATGCTTTTACAGCTACCATTAATTTATTTATATATTTATTTATGTGCTATCAGTGCGAAATGTCAGCAATGTTTACTGTATTTACCAATTTCATGAAAGGAAGACTGAAGGCAGACTTTGCTGCTAAAGGTGATTGTCGTCTTCATATGAGGAAGAAGACAATGTAGATGATAAAAACTCCAAGGAAAGATTCTGCGTGCAGTGACGATCCTTTTTATTTTCTGCACTGCAGCCTCGTGGCCTGAATGTGAACTGTGCTCAGCATCATATTAAAGAGTAATTTCTGGCTTGAGAATAATGAGGGAGGGTAGGACTGATATGCTAAACTCTACCTGGCAGATAATGAGTGTAGACTAAGAATAGTAACTGTAGGCTGACTTGCTAAATTCTGTCTCGTAATTAACGGACACCACTGCTCGTTGAGCAAACGGTTGTGGTTGTATTTATGACTCATAAACATGATGTGTATATGAATAATTAACGTAATGTGTATATGTTTCGTTAACATGATGTGTATGTGATTTATATATATATAATTGACCAATATGGTTTGTATACGGTTCATTAACACGATGTCCACGTGTTCATTAAAGTATGGCTGACCAGTGATGGCTACAGCGAGTTTAGGGTATCTGAGTGTAGCACGAGGTCGCACTAAGCGTCGGGTGCAGGTGCACACAGGTGTCCCTTCTCCCACTCACATAAAACCAAAAATCGTCTCACGAACCGGTTTGTCAAAAACCGTTAACGTTTGTTTGTCTGACTGGATGATGCTCTATGTGACTGTGCTGCAGCACTTTTATTTTAACATGAGTTAATGACTGACAGAAGTCAATGTCAGTGTTAACTGTGTCAGGTGTGGAGAAAATAGGTTGCAATAAACAGCAGGTAACAGAAGCCGGGCCACCACCACTACCACCACCACCACCACCACCACCACCACCAACAGCAACAATGGCAGCTACCATCATCATTACAATCAATAATACCTGGAATTCTCTGGACGCCGCCAATCAAAAACAAACCCAACAACACGACAGTCATAAACAAAGCTACCGACATCTGTCACGTGAGGCAAACAGGTGCTGCTACTGGTGATCATGAAAACAACGGCTGAGACCGCGTGGAGCCCACAGACTTCTACACTCCGTGGAACCTGTCAGGTGACATCATTAGCGTTCGCTACTCTTGGAAGCCCGGATGTTGAAAACACCCGCCATTTATTCGAGAGCCACGCTGAGGGACTTTTGCTACGGCAACAACAGCGACGACAGAGTGTAGGTCACACACACACACACGGAGGACAGCATGTGACCAGACTACGATCCTCCCTCCTGTCAACATGCGTTCCCCACTCTGCACGTGTATGTGTATATGTATGTGTATATGTATGTGTACGCACACATTCTTTCTCTTTCGGCATCTTGACAATATTTGCGGTTATTTCGCGATCCTACAATCTTTAGAACCGAATGTCCCTCCACTGATTGTCGTTTGACAAAGGGTCATCCATAACTGTCAGCCAACACATGATCAGTACATGTACAGAACCGCACTCATCGCAAGGTGATGGCGCATCATTCAAATCAGAAACGGGCCTCATCAAACAGGTACCGGGGTTCATCACACCAGGCTCTGGGACATCATTCAGTCAAGTAGGGGCTTATCACCCTGTCCATCCACATTAAGGGCTCTTCACCAGTCAATGATGTAGGTCAACAGAGAGATTCAACATACAGCCCAGAAGACCGGGTACTGAAGATACGGTCTACGGAGTGCGGGTATCTCTGATAGGACAACAGATCCTCCAAATTCTCAAAACTCAGTTTAAAATATCCACAACCCAACTTTTGAACCAACACTTCGGTACAGAGCGAAATTGTGGAGGTTGGAGAGGTCGAATGTTGCTTGTCTATTAATAGCGCATGTTTTTTATTTTGAAATGATCATTAAAATTTTTCGTATTCATCTTCAACGTTAATCCACATGAACACGTGTTGTTAAGAACAACCCGGATAGATATAAGTGTATGCACTCATCGTACACAGAAAGAAACATTCTGAAACCACAGACAGGTTATCTTCGCAATCTTTTCTTTTCCTCTCCGTCCCTACTTCCCCCAGATATATTTTTGGCACATGCTAAGTGCAAATGGTTTGTATACTAAGTGCATGCCTTCAGATGTAACAAACGAACACAAAGAGAACAGTCAACTCCAACCAGCAAGGACTGCAGAGTGCTCTCCACTTGATGTACGTTTAAACGAATCAGACCACAGGTTCCCTCCCTTTACCACCCGGCGCCTTCGTTATTATCCCCCCTGCTCCTTTTGAGCCTTTAGCACCGTTCGATTTTTGTTCATTATGATTAGGGGTGACGTCACATACCGTAGCCGCCACTCAAGAAAATGCCCTAAGGTCGAGCCGTGCGTACCACTCGCGCTGCCGTTACTCGTGCGATGTACAGGTGGCGCCTCCCGCCCTGACGGTACTGGGGACCGAGCATGGTGCGGGGGAAATTACTAAGACAGCTGCCGTTGCCTGGCTGGCCTGGCTGGCCGGGTGGTCAATACATTTCTCTCTGCCAGAGTGCCGCCGCCACCACAGGCCTGTGCCCCTGCTCGTGCGCGCATGCACCTTACGCTAAGCCGTGATTTGTGGATGCGCGTGCATGGCGCGTGGTGCGTGATACTCGTGCGAAGCTGCGGCAGCCTGTACCGCTTGGTGGATGGGTGGGTAGGGTGAGGGTAGTCATTTTTTTTGGGAGGGAGAATGTTATGGTACATTACATTTGTCAGGTATACATGACGTCACAGCTGTAGCACTGACGGCTGATACTCTAGCCACGTCACAGCAGTAAAGTCCAGCTAACGATATCGAGTGTCGCTCGGGGTAAAAAAAAGTAACTTTCACTTTAGAGAGACAGGCAGACAAACAGACAGATTGATGGGCAGATGATAGGCCACTGGCAGGCCTGCAAACGGCAGGTGAAGAGAAGGTAGATGATGCTGGGTACAGAGAGAAAAAGAGACAACGGAGAGAGAGAGAAGAGAAGCAGGGAGGGAGAGAATTGTCATTTAACGGCGAGCCAGCAATAAGGCTAAATCACGGCAAGGCATAATAGTATTTATTATTCACATTCACACACTCATTGGTTTATGACAGCTTAAAGAAGCAGCAGCACCAACAACAGAAAATAAAAAGGAAAACAGAGAAACAAATTCTTTCCATCATCCACTTATTCTTCCCTTCTTCCAGCGTCCTTGTGTATACCTGCATATGTAGTCAAGTAAATTAAAGTATATCAACACATGTACACAGAGGATAAACCTGCTTTCTCTCTCTCTCACTGTCGTTCATATGTATTCTGTGTTCCTTACTATTTCTTAACCCCCAAGGTGTACTGTACATATTAACACACTTCTGTCCATCTCAATATACAGTATCTCTCCTACACCAGTCCACCCACATAGATACACATGTTATCAACTCATCCTTAGTAAAATCTTCACAACTTGAGCTAATCTGCTGAAGGTCCTTTTAATTTGTCGAAGTTAATAATTACTGAAATTACAGGGGTTACAGGTGGGGGAGACAGAGACCTCTAGATGTCAAGGAGCAAAATCGACTGTACAGCTTCCGTCATACGCGCATCAACTGTAGATCGTGTAGCGTGAATGGTGTGCACACCCCAGCATTGTTTACGTGTGCACGAGCCTCACTTGTCCTCCTTATGATGCACGTGCACACAGACAGTCAGACACACATACAAGTTTGCAGGATGACATAAGGAACAGCACTCATATTGTTAGCATATTAGTGTACAACAAACTGGATACACCTAGATAGGGTACAACACGCTAGGTACACTAAGATAGGGTACAGCAAACTGGATACACCAAGATAGGGTACACCACACTGGGTACACCAGGCTCGGGTACAGCAAGGCGTGATTGACTGCCTATTGACTGCCAGCTGCCAGGCTGAGCCTTGGTGTGGAAGTCGATGAGACTGTATCGACATTCCGTGAACTCAGAGGCGGCTCACTGGCGGCAGAAAACTTCGAGAAAATAAACACGTAGGTGGTAAGTGGAGCGTTTCAAGCCCGGTTATACAAGATGGAGAATGTAGGGTGGATAGGAATACAAGGGGTAGGGTGGCTTCAAAAGAAGGGAGGCCTAACTACAGTCAAATTCAACTATACAGGGAGGCCTTAATCTACAGGGGCTTAACTCTTACAGTATTTGCTCCCAGTTTCTTGATGTTACATAACACTTACAAATCCTTTTGTGATGCACATGAAAGTCTACACTGTTCCAGAACCTGGACACCACTTGCAGCTTTACCTGCAACCTTATTTTACCGCCAGGTGTGACAGGTGTTGAGAAAATATTTACTCAGGGCCATCTCAACACTCCGGCATCTTCTATCAGCACTTGATGATAGGAGCGAGAACCCTCAGAACTGCGTCCTAGCTTAGTGTATGGATCAAGTTTTATGGGAAGATAGACAATAAAAGAACAACAACAACAACGACCGTTACTTCGTCCTTTACCTTTCCCCACTCAGTATGCCCCAGTTGTCAGCTTTCTGGGTCAAGGTTTATGTGGACATCAGCGAGCGGAGTATTCAGTGGAGACTCATTGTTTCTGCGAATCACGTGTAGACATGCACGACTGTCAGACACTAGTCTGACATCAACCTTAGTGTAAAACCTGGGAGACACTAGTCTGACATCAACCTTAGTGTAAAACTGGGAGACACTAGTCTGACATCAACCTTAGTGTAAAACTGGGAGACACTAGTCTGACATCAACCTTAGTGTCAGACACTAGTCTGACATCAACCTTAGTGTAAAACAGTCAGACACTAGTCTGACATCAACCTTAGTGTAAAACAGTCAGACACTAGTCTGTCATCAACCTTAGTGTCAGACCGTCAGACACTAGTCTGTCATCAACCCTAGTGTCAGACACTAGTCTGTCATCAACCTTAGTGTAAAACAGTCAGACACTAGTCTGCCATCAACCTTAGTGTCAGACCGTCAGACACTAGTCTGACATCAACCTTAGTGTAAAACAGTCAGACACTAGTCTGACATCAACCTTAGTGTCAGACCGTCAGACACTAGTCTGACATCAACCTTAGTGTCAGACCGTCAAGTACCAGGCCGGCTGACGTGTAATACTCCAGGCCATGTGACAGATATCTCTCTAACAAAAGGCTGCGAAACACGAAGGCTTAACATTAATATGTAATCATTAGTAAGTCTATATAATGTGTTCACTTGTGTACTGGGGTGTATCGCGCTCTCTAGTGTAAGAAAATGTGTGCGCGCGCGAGGGCGCAATAAAGAATGCTCCTAAAATTTATTTCTAGTTTACAGATTCCACCATGTTTCAGTGTCTTCAAAAAAGTGTAAAGAGTTTCTTCGTACTTAACATATTTAAAGAAAATTCGCATCAATGAATAAACACTAAACTCCAAAGTGTGGAGAAAAATATTTGCTTTTCTGGTCTGTCGCCCACAACCTATCAAAAACAAATCCGGAATCCAACATCACGCATGGCAACAGTGGATGTAGAAGACGTCACCTCACTTCAAGCGCAAGTGAAGCTCAAGAAAAGAAATCGATGAAGACTTGTTTACATCTTTCATCTAAATGAGAGTGTTGTTTTTGTTCAAAACGCGGTCGATGTCCTGACTCCCGAAGCAAGTTTGGAACGAAGAAGAAAAGTGTGTACCTGTGGCCGCCTGGCTGGCTTGGGTGAGAAAACAGCAGGTAAATAACAGTCATAAAACGACAGAAGACATGGCGGCCACCTGATGTCAAGTTTGTCGCCAGACGTGGCAATTGGTCGAGCGAAAAATAAGGGCATAACAAAACTGTTGAGGCAAGGACAACATGGCTAGGGTCCTGGATGAATGACCAATGTTCTCCTGAGGGGCTAAGGAGCAGACGCTGCTTCTACACACGACACACGCAACGACAGAGTGTCGGAGAAATACAGACAGGCCGACAGATAGACAGAGCAGGAAGGAGAGACAATTATGTATAAAATAGTGTTACCCCCACCTGTCTCCTGAAAGTCAAAACCGAAAGAAATCGATCGCGCGCACGAGTGATTGATCAAATTACGCGGGTCCTTGATCTGTCCAGTGAGTGATTGCCTTGAAAACAATCCATCACCTCAGCAAAGTAATCGTTCGTGAAACGGGATAAACCACCTGGACAGGTGTAAAGTCAGCCATCACACACCTGCCCTACACCGCCACACCCCCGACAAAGAGAAACATCATCCGACTCCTGACGCCATCTATCGGCCTCTCAGTCACCTCACAATGATGAGGTCCTCACTGTCACATCATCTAGACAGTCATGTCACAATGATGTCACTGTCACATCATCTAGACAGTCATGTCACAATGACGTCACTGTCACAATGTCATGTCCTCACTTTATCGGGGACAGGTGCTAACCGTTGCGCCACGATGGCAAGAGGAAGGACTGACTTACAAACATGAAGAAGTGCACTGGTCGTCCTGTGCAGGACCTTCCCTATCCCCCCAAAACAGACCTGAAATAGCCATTTTCCCCCCACTCAGTGCGCATGCGCCGGCCGAGAAGAGATACTCATTCGCAGACAAGGTCGGATCTCTATTTTGAAGGAACACGTGGTGCAAGGTGAATCCGGCAAATTCCAATCCTATAATTATAACAAAGGAAAACCCAAGGAATGTTATAAAGAGGTGAAAAACAAAAAGGGTTAAAGGAGGTTAAAGAAGCTGAGAGAACTGTTGAAGAAAGGAAACGTGAAACATCACCAACCAAACAAGCAGCCTGCTCCAGAAGCAGGAGAAAACAAGCATCATGATCGCCAGCCGACAGACTGATCATTTCTATTGACACTACGATTGTTTTGTTACATAAGAGGCTGGCAAAGCACTTAACACCAGGCTCAGTGCAGTTGCAGGTCGAGCAGCGAGTTTTGATTTCCGTCTGCCATGTTCTGACTTCCTGTCCTGTAGCGCAGACAGACAATGTCTTGCCCGAGTGACAACAGGTTGCTATAACAACGTGTCGCGAGTGTGTGAGAGAGGCAAAGAAAGAGAAAAGGGTCGGTTGAATGAAATGCCATTGCAAGATTTTGAACTTCACGTTAAGTTTAATTAACATACAGCAATTTGCTGAGGTCTGCTCAACTAACCGCGTGGGAAGCGGATAGCCGAGTGGTTAGAGCGCTGGTGTGCGAACTAAGAGGGGCTGGTTCAATGCCCGATCCGCGCAGTCGACCTCCTTTAGTAAAGTGGTTCGCAGTCTGAAGTACTTTGAGAACCACTGGGTTAGGGGATGACCTTTACCCTTTTTGAAAACCATATGCATGTACAGTCTTGATGTTTCAGTTGTCACCGTTCTTCTGTCCATGTGTTGTATCTCGAGAAAGGAAGAAAGTGAGAAGTGGGCCCACAGTTTGAGAAACAACTTTCTCTGAGCTTTATCCAGTCATTAGATTAAAAACATTGCACCCACTACTCGTTCAGCCATCTGCAACACACAGTCACACATTCGATGTGTCCGGTCAAGATTCATTAGCAATGTACTTGGTGAGGTACCAGCAGGATTCGGACGACTTTGCATCGAGGTATGAACTGACCCCGCGACCTTTGAGTGACTAACACCAAAATAAAAGTGGATGCCCAAATCCCGACTACTTCGTGGGGTGGAGACATGTTTGCTACAGGCTGCACACAGCGACAGTCGACTTACTGATAAGTTCGGCGATGATAGAGGACGATAGACAACTACATGTCTGTTGAAGTAAACAACACTCAGTGATTGTCTTTGGTTATTGTCCTGTGTACTTGAGCTGAAATGTTGCAACGGTATGAGTCCAAGTGAACAAGTCCAAGTGCTTTTCTATGACTGCTTTCACATTGATACCACTTTCAGAAAGCGACCGATGTGAAAAGTGATATTCCTGTGCGTGGGCACCAACATAATGAAGCGGTTAGTGATAAACAACAACAACAACAGCCCTCCCTAAATAAATCTTCAGTAACATTTCATAAACATGACTGTTGTCGTTGCAACTATAGCTGGTGGTACACAGGCATGCTTAGCAACACTATATCTTCATCCAACCATGAAGTGCTGTATGCCTGCATCACGAAACACGCACGCACGCACACAATCTCTCTCACACACGTGTGAAGGGCAGAGGTCAGGTTGTGTGCGATTACGTTGACACGGAGCATCTGCTGTCGGCGAGAACAAGGTGATGTTGATGTCTGGCTCTTATCAACCATCGATCTCTCACAGCTGAGCCCCGGATACTATCTGACGAGTGACGTACGGTGACGTTTATTGCTTTTTAAATCATCGAATATCTCATCACCCTTTCCCCCGATCGTCAACAGATCGTTCCGCTCCAACATCAACTTAAGCCAATCACTACACTGGCGATAATAAGGGAAGACCTTAATCAACTCCCAGGGCTTTAAGTAAGGGGCGGGGAGGGAGCAGTCGCACCTCTCAGGTGTTTGAGGACTAAGACATGGGAAATGAAATCCCAACAAACGACAGTGACAACACAAGAGACATTTTGTGCAAAACAAATTCAATACACGCGATGGCAGAATACTAAAGAAGTGGAATTATTGTATCTATTACTGACCCCTAGGAAATGAAATAGGAAATATAAGCGTGAGATAATATTCTGCATTATTGATCAAACAGAAATGAGATGCCGCATTGTGAAAGCAAACAGAAAGAAGACCGTTTGCCTCTATGAAACCATAAAACAGAACACAGCTTGGTCTGCGAAACGACAAAAGATAGAAATGAAGAATGCAAACATGAACGACGACATCGACTGTTACCAGTCTTCAGGGTGGACACCCGATGCCAAACCAATAATGATGTCATCTTGGCACAGTTGTCGCCCCTTCTGATCGTCCAGCAGACGACCATGACATTACTGTCAGTGAATAGAAATCTTATCCTGGGACCTCAAACTGCGACACGACAAGGAATACAAATTGTTACAGTGCTCCGTCTGCTGTAACTGAAAGACATGACAATGGATTTAAAAAGAAATTTCATTTGATGCATTCGTAGGCACTAGAGTCAGTTGCTTTGATACAGCCGTGACGTCAGAGGCACCCAGACAATGGCGTTACTAGAGCGTCCTTCTACGTCTCACTGCTTCAGTGATGCGTGGCAATAGCATTGTGTCTACAGCAACAGCAGACTGTTGATGAAATAAATCTGATAAAAAGATATTGAGGTCGGTAATAACAGCGTAGCGATGTCTGTAGTAACAATATTGCGATGTCTGTAAAAAACATGTTTTCTGCAGGAGACAAAATACCCAATGCCAGCAGTAACTGCTAACCGCTAACAATCTAAATAAACGTGTTCGTGCTGTTCAATACTGACAATTCAATCAACTATGTTCAATACTAAAAATATCATCAGCTGTGTTATTCAATACAGTTCTAAGACTGGTTAATGTCGGCCACACTAGGATGGTAAAGGTCACTACAACTCCATCTGTACCCTCAATCTAGCTTCCTCGCGTGCGTGCATGTGTCGAGCCACCCGGGGTACGAAGGGATATATAGCCAGCCGGGGCGTTATCAGGTGATGAAGCAGGTCTTGCCAGGGTGTGCAGAAGATTTGCAGCCGATGATAGGACGCACGTGTTAGTGCACAGACACCGACCCCGCACTACGCTCGCTAATTGGCTGTGAGTGGAGTGCATCAGCGTCTGGCCGCTGACCTAATGCGATTTAAATATTTAACGTACGCAGCTATCTGTCGGGAGGCGACCTTTTTTGCGCTCACTTGGGCGTCTGACTGGGCGTACGCATGCGCGAACAGCCGGAAGCGGTTGCCAGCTCTTCATCTTGATCGCTTTGTCTGCTCAGTCTTTCTGTTTAATATAAAAGCCAACACCAAGACTGATGCTAACCCAAACCATAACCCTTAACCTAGCCAAAGTTATCTTAATCAAAGCTGTAAAGAAATGTTAAGAAAATTCACAGAGAAAGCCAACAACAACAACAACAACAACAACAAAAGCATTTATCACCGAAGAACAAAAATAAAAGATAATAAACTGCAAAGTTCGCTCTAAAAATAACTCTCTTTATCATCTTCACCAAATCGTCACCAGCTAAGTTATATGAAGTACTGCTTTTTCATTGGACACCATCAACATACATTTAAAAAAAACGGTGTGCGCACGCGTGGCAGAAATCAGCGCATGAGGTCACTGCTGGGGCTGATCCAGTCATCAGTTCAGACGCAAAGCTCCATGTTCATAGGCAAGTGGAAAGTCTGGGTATTCGTGTCCCGCCTCATGTAACATTTTAAACATCAGACACAATTTAATACTGATAAAAGGACCTAACAGTTTTTTTGTAGTATAAACTGCTTAGTTTCATTAAAAGCTAAGGACGATCACTACACAGACAACAATGTATGTATGCATGCGTGTGTGTGTGTGTCCAATGTCTATGTGTCTATAAACACACGAAGCAGAAACGGGCATCCTACATGGCGTGACGTCCCTCTGGACGCCCCTCATTCGAGAGATTGGCGTGTAATAGCCACGTGACCGTCGGCAAGAAATTTATAGTCGCTTGAACTATAAATATCTCCGTCTCTGTTTACAGCTCTTCCTACAAAAAACTTGTTTCATGTTTACCGGACAAAGAAAAGAGAAAAGCTTTAATAAAAATGTGGCTGAAGGCAGAACACTGTCAGCCACAAGTCAGTACACTGGCGGCCAGACTCCATACTGAGTACAACTCAGTGTAGCCCAGGGTTCACGGAGGGACCGTCGGTCTGCACGTGCATGTGTGTGCGGGAGAGCGGGCTCCACCGTGCTCAGCTGTGCGCGTGCGTATTGATCGAGAAAGTCTCGCGGCCACAGCCGACAGACCACCATCCTCCTCATCCTCCTCATCCTCCTCCCCAACGTGTCCTCGCCGCTCCCTCCCACTCCCTCCCCTACACACGTCTTACTCTTTTGCGATCGTTAGGTTCTGCCCCCTCCCACACACGCTTGCACCCACCTCCCATCCATCCAGCCAGCACACTTCCTCCGCTTGCCCGTCCTTCCTTCTCGGTTTGACAGCGGGCAGAAACACTAGCTCGGCGCGAGGTCAGAGTGCAAATGGTCTAGAGGTATCAAGGTCAGCATGCGCGCGCACCCTCTTTCTTCCTGTGGTCTTGCTTGTCCGTGTTCTTGTCTGTAGATGGCGACTTCTTCACGTCAAGGTTTTGTCATTTGAGTTTAATAGGACTTCAATATCTGTATATTGTTTAGATATTTATATGATCAATACATCACAGGACAGTTTCACTGCACATCATTCACATCGACACAAAAACGCTCAGTTTCCAAATATTTCAGACGGAACTTCGTCTATAAAAAAAATACAGAGCCACAGACTTCCAGGTATAGCTGTTGACAATAATTTGTCATGGTTCCAACACATGTCAGTCACAAGCAAAAGTATTCCAAGAAAACTGATCAGCCGTCAAGAATCAAGCATTTCTAGGATTTATCCTCACACCAAAAACAAAAACAAAAAAAACAAAAACAAAAAAGAAAACAACAAAAAGTAAACAAGCAAAAAACCAACCAAACAAACAAAACAAAACAAAACAAAACTACTTCCCAATCTATATCCTTACTCTGGAAAAGTTTTCTGTGCAGCCTATATTCAGTCAACCATTGACTACACTTCCAGTCTAAAATACTCTTCCTAGTGGAAGCTTTATGCGTTTTCTCAAAATGTTTACAGGAGAGCACATAAAGCTGCATTAGAGAGAAAATATGGTCGATGATTTCCCATCTCACACAAGTTCTTACACTGTCAAATAGGCGAAAATACAAACAAACACACTTTGTTTAGAAAATACGAACAGGTAAACCGTCCCCTAAATTCTCTTCACTCTTTATCACAAAGAACATCTCTCAAACTTAAAACTCTCATTTCAAAAATTGAACCAAACTTGAAACAGGGAGTGTCACGTGTAATAACATTCCTCCTCATCTCCAACACTCTTTAAATTGTTTCTGAAAAGAGTAACTGAATTATTATTTTTTTTTGTTATCCAAACGTACGATCGTTTATGAGACTTTGTATCCACCAGTAGAGAAAACAACAAAACCTGCATTGAACATTGTCAACACCATCATCTCACCGACATCGCAGTTAATGACTACGACTTGTGTCTGCATTTTATCTACTCTCTTCTCTCCTTCTGTTCTACCTTTTGTTATCACAGTAGTCTCGCAAGTTACAAACTCTTGTTATGTTCTATCTTTTGTGATTGCAGTACTGACATCAGCACCAACACAAGTCGCACTACTCTTGCCTCTACTCTTTTAAGGCCATTCTTGACTGCACTAATGTTTATTTATTCCTTGTTACTCCTCATAGGGCTGCAACTAACAATGACTAACATTTGACCAACTTTGACAAAGTTTGACGGTTACATAAAAACTGTCAAAGTTTTATCTGGTTCAGGAGACCCTTGAGGGCGAGAACTGGAAGTTAATAAAGTATGTTTTGCTTAATTTACCACCATCGTAAATTAATAATCATCGTTTTTGCGCAGAAAACGTAAAGTTCAAGGAAAACCGAGGATCGAGGCTAATAAAATGTTTAAGCTAAATCAGTAATAACTTTAAAAAATATGTTCCATAAGATAACTGGGCCAGCAACGACCTATAATTATACAAAATATCACGTGACCATGAGAGTGCGTGCGCAGTCTGTCGGCGCACCACGCTTTGCTGTGTGACGTGCTCAGTGGTGTGACATGACTGCAGCACGCCATCAGATTGCTGTCGCAGTACTGACGCACGCTCACCAAGAGGCTCCAGAAGAAATTATAGCTTTGATCCACCTACACAAGGAACGACGACGACAGTGCTGCCACCGCCACCTTCTTCTCGCAGACAACAATATTCCCGAAACTTTTACACAGCAAGCACAAGATACAAACATGAGAGTTTCGTCTCCATCGCGCATTTATCTTGATACGCAAACTCACTTTGTTCTTATTTTGTACAGCCTTCTGTAATTCTCTACCTAGGATGCTATCTGTGTCAATACAACCTCGTTGTGGATGAAACTCGCAACTGACTCTTGTGTTTAATAATATTATCAGCAGGGCCAACTCACAAAGTAAGCTACAAAACAACAAGCCATGCGAGCAGTACACAGCTTCGAACCAGAAACATCATGCCCAGAAACGACAGAAAGAACTAGGGGATAATGGGGGGGGGGAGGACACCAAATGGGGGCATGATCTCATATCAGGTATAGTCGAAGATTCCAGAAATATCAAAGATATTTTACGACCACTGCGCTGGTACTTTATCCGCGGTGGGTGTAAGCCAGAGCGAGGCTGAAAATAACTCGCTTGATACCAACTCTCGTCCCCTTCTCCAACTGCTGCTGGTAATTAAACGGGCGGATTCCAACAGCGGCTGCACACATCAATAATTCAAGCGAGCCTCCCAGACGCTTTTGTCAGTCACAGAAGCAGCCGCACGTGTAGCAGGCAGCACCGGTGGCACTGTGCCAGGGCACGTGCGAGTCTGATGATGGGCAGGTGCTGGCCACTGCTGCTGCTGGTCATGGTGGTGACGTACTGTTGTGTTGTTTTCGCTGGTGCTGTTTGTTTTCTAGTAAAAGCTATCGCATTACGTCATTCTCGGCGCTTCGTGACATTACGTCATTACAGGCGCTTTGTGACATTACGTCATTACAGGCGCTTCGTGACATTACGTCATTTATAGGCGCTTCGTGACATTACGTCATCATCAGAGGCTACATAACATTTACAGGCAGTTAGTTGTATTACTTCATTACATTACGGTTAGCTGTATTACGTCATTAAAGGCAGTTAACACCATTTTAAGTTGGTTGCTTCATGATGTTGTTACAGGTGGTGTTGACAACTACCGCCGCGTCACTTTAGACGATTGCAAACACCTTGTATCGCTCTACATGTAACTGAACACAAGCACTGTGCTGCTGTTGTGCTATCACTATAATGCATTGGTAGTCATGGCTACACGTCGACTTTGGTGTCAGCTTTTTGCTCTTTCAACACCATTTGTATTCCACGTACTACTGTACAAAGGATTCCACTGAAGCATCATCAGCGTCAGTTCTACACTCCATCATCACCAACACCATCACTACGGCTTCACCGCCGACACCAGACCACAAGCACCACGAACGTCACCAACACGCTGCTGGTCGCCATCAGCACGACAGTCCACTTGAAATGGAAGCTCTCGAGCTGAACACCTTTCCAAAGTTTCTCTCACCTACATTTGTTGACAGCAGATACATATCGACATAGTGGAGGGCAGGTGTTGACGGAGTGGAGGCAGAAGCTAAGACTAAGAAGTGCGAGGTCGCAGCGTGATCCAAGATTGACGACGTGCATCATTAACTTCTTCCCGTCAATCATACAGCTAGGGCAGCAGTGATAAGCATTCACTCCCAGTCATTACCCTTTGTTTGCGCTTCTAGTGATTCTTTCTTTGAGAGAGAGGTAATCCCTCAAGTTCCTGAGCTCTGGTTTTATTTATATGTGCGAAGTGGTAATGAGATTTCTGTAGGTAATCGATACGTTAACAGCTGATAATAATGTCTGTACAAAGTACGAAACACACGACGAAAATAACATAAAACATACACGGAATCATCATCATCATCCTATCAAATTAACATAAAATATGTGACAGTCTATTTGCCTTCCACCCTCGACTTCTCTCGCCTCCTGTTTGTTTATCTTGTTTCTGCGGTTGTTTTCCATGCCCTACCTTGAGTTGCCACGTACGCCGCTATTCTTGTCTTCACTCCCACCTCGTCGCTCATTAATCTTTCCCCCAGCCCTTCTTTCTTTCTTTTCCTACTCCATTATCTTTTTGTATTTTTCCCCCCTTTGGTTATTGCGTTCTTTTCTTTGGTTTCGGTTTATTTCAGGATGCTGTCACACCGTGTAGTCGACCGCGAGCTGGCGGCTGGACTTTTGCCTTGTATTTCTGTCACATGATACTCCAGTCTTGCCCAACCTCCACCACCATCAGCCATTGTTGATGAGCCCCTTCACCATCTGGTGCTCGCATATTTCACAACAATTGCCCAAACACACCCGGCTGCCAATCAAGCTCAGGGTGAGCTGTGTTTACGATCAGACTCACCCATCCAATCCTCCTTCACCAAGCCATCAATTGCATACTCCGTCCTAGCTTTGGGACATTTACACTTTGACAACCTTACATTAAACTCTGGCGACATATTATTATCATTATTAATTTGAAATCTGTTTACAATTTGGGTGTGCTCGTCCATTAGCTCAACGAATAAAAACAATTCTCTGTGCGCAGACCAATGATGATAAATGAAAGATAACAATGAGTGGACAGTGAGATACATATAGACACACTGAACTACATAAACATGAGGTACAAGAGTAGAATGTAAAGCAATGGATGAAGGGATGTAGATACTATAAACAGTGTAAGATGGAGTCGTTACATGACGGTTAACATGACAGACAGTATTGCCAGGGAGTGAAGGATAGTAATTCAGGGAGAGTACTTAGTCAACAGATATGTTTTCAGAGTGTTTGCAGTCCGATTGGCGGATGATGTGAAAGAGTGGTATTGAAAAACAACAAAAACAAAACAAAACAAAAAAAAATAAAACAGACTGATTAGGACGGATTTTAACGAGTTCTATTACTCATTAGAAAAATCGTGTCGAGCTGTAGTTTTATTATCACAGTATGGATGCTGTCATGCTGAGGCAGAGAGACACAGTCAGGCCAAACTCTTTGTTAACACAATCAGGTCAAAATACTCTTTGTTAGAGTACACAAGGACGTGTACCCCGAATTAAAGATCCAATACGACATCTGAAGTGGTGGGGAGGGGGAGAAGGTGGCGGGGAAACAGTTCATCAGGTCGATAAAAAAATATCCGCCATGTTTTGCGGCTACCACATGTTAAGTGCGCGCTCCCTGAAGTAACAATGAATCATTACCATAATTGATTGCTTTCCACAGTTAAAGGGGACTTAACCCTCCATCCAACCTTACCTGCTGCTCACCTCATGTGTGGGTAACGATGAGGATTAATCAGAAACCACTCACACACTCACACACACACGATTACAAACTGACAGAACTACGGAAACACGTAGATGTATACATGCACCTCTTACACTTTAGACAGAGAGGCCAGCTGACAGAGAACACCCAAACAAAAATTCAAATAAACCACACACACACAAACGGATGTGCGACTCACCTGCCCGAACAGTGACGTTTCTGCTAATAATTTTGCCCGCGGAGTTAGAGGCGGTACAGCGGTATGTCCTTTGATGTACCCGAGGTTGAAACTGTCCCGCCTGAAAAGGCGGAAAATAAAGGGTATTGTTGGGGAGAATCTGTAACAGTTCCTCCACGCCCACAACAGCTTTGCCGTACTCGTCCACCCACTCTAACACGGGTGCTGGTCGCCCGAACGCAGTGCATGGGATGGACGCTCCGCGGGTATTTGCGAATTCCACAGTATCGGGTGGGTGTGAAATGAAGAGAGGGCCTTGAGCTTTGTAAGGGAATTGGTCTGAAAAGAAGAAAATTCATCATCATCATCAGCAGCAGCAACAACAACATTATCATTATCTCAATCATTCAATTTTATTTTGTTGTTGGTATCAGTTTCGATTTTTTTTCACCCTGTCACTATACAATTTTATTCAACTGCCCATGACAAGAGAAAACTTTCGTCTCTCCTCACCTCTTGCTCATTTTGTCGGCTTACCACAAGACTTTGATTTTCGTTTCGCGACAATATCAATCAGATAAAAACTAAAGCAATGTACAAATACCTCTTCATACTTCTACACACTAACAGACGAACGGAGAGATGGATATAGCATAAAGTTTAAATTAAATGTTTGCAGTATACAAACTATTTATGATTAGATGTTCAGAGTATCTAGACTATTCAAATTACACATAAACTATTTAAATTACATGTTTAGAAAATACAGACTATTAAAAAAGTACATGTATTGAATCAACAGACTATTTACATTATACATTTAGAATTTAGAATTATATAAAAATGTTTATAAAAGTACTTTTATCACAGGTTTAGAAGATACATCCTATTCAAATCAAATCAAAATCAAATCAAAACAGACTTTATTGTCTGCCCAGGAGGACAGAAATTTGTCTTTGCTCACATACCCACACAGACATTTAACACACAGTTAGGAGTAAAAGTGAGGAGTAAAATAGTGTTGATTGCACCAGTCCATCAAAGCAGTGTATGTTTATCCTAACAACAAACCTTGGGTGACCAAGGGCCTAAAAGCACTGCTGAACAAAAAGAAACATTTGTTCATCACGGGCAGAAGCCCACGACAGAAGATTAGTACATAGAGAACAGTATTATTGATAGAACAGTTATAAAGTATACATGTTATTGATACAAGAGTATACAGATTACATTATCAGATTTTTGAACTTTACAATTAGAGGGTAGGTTTTGTTTAAATTACACAATATATTTGAAATAGTGGTTGGCAAGACCAAATAATCTCTTCGCTGTGCAGTCGTTAAAAATGTAGCACCTTTCGTAATTCTTTGTCGCCGACAGATTAGACTCACTCCGATGTTGAAGAAACATAAGCAGCTTGTACAATGATGTGTGTAGCTTCATCCATCAATCGGTTGGACACACGAAGTGACCAGCATGGGGGACTAAACGTGTTTAGTTTAGTATTTGGTAGACATTTTGATACACCACGCAACCACCAGCAATTCTTTTGGTTTAACTATCCTGCCAGCCATGGAGCCATGGCGAACACATCCGACACCACACCTGACACACGACACAGCCTCATCTGATACACAGAACAACTACACCTGACACACCGCACAGCCACACCTTACACACCGCATCAACAACACGTAGCCATCGCGGAACCTTCAGTTTATAAACTTTACACCCCTCAGCTCAAAAATTAGCCACACCACGAAGCCATCGTGAAACCCTTTCATCGGAGGCATTCGCCATACAGCGTAGCCATCGCGAAACCCATACGCCTTTCCATTCTCAACCCCGCAGAGCCATCGCGACTCCCCTCAGCCTCCTAACCTGTCACACCATAATAAATATATTACAGTCATGGAGAAACTGCTCAGCGGGAAAGTCTTCGCACCCCGCAGCCATCGTCAAACCCACTTTGCCTTGCCCTCGCTCGACCACCGCGCCTCGCTCCCGTCTGTGGTCACCCAGGTCCTAGATGACCGCAAAACGGGGATTTCCCTGTTTGCTTACCTCGAACCTTCCCCTTGTCTCTACTGACCACTTCTAAAAATAAGCACCGCCCACGTCGCCGGTCGATGCCGTTGACCGTTGCAGACTGCGGAGGCTGGTGATAGATCAGCATAAGTAGGGGGCTTTCCCCTTAAAAAAAAAAAAATCGATCTCCTGTAGTACAAGCCAGTGGCTGTCGCTACCTTCTTGTGCCCAAAATGGCCACAGTATTGATTCCCTCCCCACCCATTCCCCACTTTCCCTTACTGAGCCCCGCCTGGTGGAGAACCTTGACCTCCACACGGCCATCTGACCTCAGGTCCAGGGTACGCTGACCAGACGAGCTCGGACGCTGCCCACACCCTCAAACTCTCCCTCCGTGTCCGCAGCGCAAGCTGTGACGTCACACTGTCCGCGAGAGCTCTCCCTCCACCGTCTGCCCCTCCTCCTCCAGAAAGCAAGCCTCCCTCTCGTGCTGCCCTCTGGCGGCTCTGTCATCGATCGCTGTGTGACCATGGGAAGGTCATGTGACCAAGTGCTGTGGACTGTGGAGTAGCCGGCTTTGACGCCCACTGCATGTCGCGATCGAAAGGCAGCGGACAGCGATGGGGGGAGTGAGTGGGTGGTAGGTAGGGTGCTCGAGAGCGAGCAGGAGGAGGAGGAGGACTTCGGGACTTTCCCCTCTATTTATTGATCATGGCTGACCACTCAGCTTGTTCTGGCCGTCACCAATATTGCAACGTCACAGAACGTCACCGACGATTTTTGTTTTGGTCATAACGAATGTTTGTCCTCGTCACCAACAGCCTCATGCATATAACGGGGTCACAGATTTGTTCAATGCGGGGTCACTTGTGTGCCATAGTGGGGATGTTACAACTGTGGAGGTCACTGACATGCGCGGACTGGGGTCAGAAAGGTGCGTAGTTGTTCCTGATGTGCATACAGTTGGGGGGTCACCGTAGTGTAGGTCATTGCTCTCGCACATGGGGTCACTAGTCACACACAGGTTGGTCACTGTGCTTATAGTGGGGTCACGGCCACCATCATCACGGACAGTAACAACAGACACGTCTTTTGCAATTTCTTTTTTCACATGTCATCGACAAAACTGCGAATGTGAACTCTTAGGAAGATTAATAATAGAAACATTTCTTTCGAGGAACAAAAGATTTCTTCAAAGCACTACACTTAGAAGCATGAAATCATCAGACAGGTGGCGGGACGGACTCAAGAACACCCCAACAATAACAGGTATACGAAGAAGCAAACATGAATATTCAGCCAATATTCACGATGAACATGCTACAGCCATCTGACACTCACTTAACAATGTTGTTTCACACTCAGTTTTAAATTATTTTTTCTCGCCGAGTACTTCCCCTGATTCTTGTTGTGTACTACAGAGAGAGGGAGGGACTGTACATGTGGGCGAGACTCGGGCTGCCCAGCAAGTGTACCGGGAGGACAGCTGGGGTCAGTGACCTGGAGAGGAGATGGCTGTGTGCCATAAAACAAAACGACTTGATTGGTGACTTAACGACCACAAAGGTCAAGTACAAGGCCAACACACACAAGTTCTGAGCTGTGCAATCCTCGGACGAACTTGCTTCATCTTGGCTGATGATAAGCCAGCTGCCAGCTGCTGCACATTATTCTTGTTATTACTTCCCCGCCAGTATTCTTATTCCGGCAATCTAATAACAGAGGGATAAACGGATCTTTATTAACATCTGCGACTGTAAAATGATTGTGGGTTGGGGGTATGTCTGTGTGTGTGTGTCGCAGTGTACGTATTTCATTTGTTTGTTTGCTTGTTTGTTTGTTTGTTTGTTTGTTTTTGAGCGCGCCGCGTGTTCTAACCAAAACTCAGGCCCGACCATCTTTGTCGATCTTACTTTTCTAAAGATCTTTAATCATTTATTTATCGTTGTTATGTCTCGTTGTTAACCCTAGCTGAGATCTGAACTCATGGCCTCTCATTTCAGTGATGGAAAGCGACACAGGACGTCACTATTTCTGGCATCTGATGTACGTCACATACCTATCATGAAAAGTACATCATATCCCACAAAGCTAGGCCTGAGTATGTAAGTTTGGTCACAAGTTTGCAGGTCTGATTCACGGAGCTGTCTCTCACACAGGGACACAGAAACATACACACAAGCTTACATAATGCTAAGGCTATGATAAGAATACATAAGACTATATGCGTGAGAGTGCGTGTATATTTATATATGTGTATGTATAAGCGCGCACGTGTTTTTGTCTTACGGCTGATGCTTGGAAGTTGCTGATCGTCCCACTTACAGACCACCAGCTCCTTGCTCCACAAAGATGGCCACCAGCTCCACTAATGGATGATTGATCGTCGCTCTCTTATTTCAAAAAGAATAACGGCCACACTCGTGGGTCTACATGCTTAGAGTATGGGCGCGCAAGTGTGTGTGTGTGTTCGTGGTGCGTGCACCTATGTTTGGTTGGCCTCTGTCTGTCTGAACATCTGTGCAGCTGTTCATATTTCTGTCAGTGTGAGTGTGGACTTGACCTTTAGCTTCGCCATCATCAGAGGGCGCACCTAATGCCGTGGATAAACTCTTCCTGAGAAAAGTATTTAATGAAGCTGTTTAACGACTCCACCTCAAACCCAACATTCCCTTTTCCAATTACAGGAGTCATTTGAAAAAAAAACTCGAAGCTTTTAATTTGGACGTTTACTGGCTTTATGTTCATACTGGCCTGTGATCACCGTGCACTGCATACTTCATCGGAGTTAACGACATCCTCAGATATCTATGTCGTAAAGGGACTGACTGGTCCTTTCTTTGGCAACAGTGATACGGTCGTCGTGAATGAAAGCATCAACATGCAAGCACAGTGGCTTTGATCAGTCTTGATTGCAGGAAAAAAAAAAGCTAACCATACTGTGACCTGTAACCTTTTCTTGCCGCCAGGCGCTCTTTGAACTTGGTTCATCTGAAGGGGATGAAGAGAAGAGGAGAGGACTTGAGTGCATCGGGGACTGACAGTGACCACAGGGTGGACAATGATCACCACTGACCACACCGCATGTTGACAATAACTACAATGTCCTTCACTCTCGTTAAACAAACAAATAAACACAAAAATAAACAGTAAACATTTTCTTGCACTCAGATGTGTATAAAAAGCAACTAACGAACGAGCTCGTAACTGGTGGACACTTTGTCCACGGGTCACACAGGTCACTATCTTGCTTTTGTAGGAAAGTTGTTTGTGAGGAAGAAGATTGTCGTTTGTGTGCTTGCTCATTTTTTTTTTCGGGTGAGGGGAGGCTACGGTTTGTCGTTCTTGACCTTGTTGACCACTCCTCATTCCATCCCACCTTCTGTCAGTGTTTTCACGACCCGCGTCCCTCCCGCCGCTGTTGCTGTGTCTTACCTAATCTCTCGCCATCTCTCCAGACCAGCCCCTGCACTCTCCTCTAACGGTCCTCTCCCACTTGTCCCACTTTGCCCTCCAAGCAACACTGAGTGTGCCTGCCCCTGCCTCTCCCGATATAGAGCTATTGATTGCTATTTGCATGTAGAGCTAAACTGAGGAGCGGGCCGAGTGGCGAGTGAGCCAGTGCTTCCCGACATTTTTATGTGTTCATTCCAAACTTCAGATGCTTTTTTCTTTCTCTCGCGTCTCTTCTGTCTCCTTCTCCTCCCTCCCCCACAATATGGAGTGAATTATTTGTTTTTTACTCCACCTTTATGGTTGTCTATTTCTGTATCGGAAATACCGATTCGGCAGTCATTATATGCACAACTGCATGTGTGTTAACTAATAAACCACTCATGTATCGTAACCTGTCTCTTGCACCAGCACGTGAGAAAATATGATAATAACTATAACTAAAGAAATCGACTGGATGAACAAGTATGTAGGGTAGAGTATGTGGTTCCCTTGGTGACAGCTGATTTTTTGGACAGTCCACCGACTGTCGCTGGACAATGAGGCTACTTACTCGCTTGTTAATTAATGTAGATTTAATGAGACAGTTCATGGCTATTATGTATTTGTAAGGATGAAGTGCTGAGGTGTTGTACATGTCTACTTGTTCTACTTGCACCGTTTGTAGTTCTGTGTCCAGTCCATGTACAAAGTACTTACTATTAGTGATGGCGGCGCCACCGGACGGTTGCGGAGCACGGAAAGGCAAAGCTTACCGGAATCTTTTCTCAGTTTCGTCCTACTTTAAAATCTTTTGTTTGTGTGCCAAGATTTATATAAACACCACCTCATCATTTGTAACACCATTCTCTCATTCTCTCATCACACTTTATCGCTTGGTCTGGTTCGAAATTCCAAATCCAAGATACCAGCGTTTTGACGACCTTCATGAGACTGTTAACTCTCGCACCAGATGGTTTTGATAACATCACTCGACAACACATCATAACGGGCTCTCGGGAGATTTGAGTTGTTTTAGACACGATTGTTATTAGAGGATTGTTCTATATTTCGAAATTTTGACGATTGATATCGCCAGCTTAATTTGTCATTTCCTGTGACTTACTTTAACTGCAACTGGGTTGTGTCCTCCTGTATATTCCCACAGACAAACGTGCATGTCAGTATTGCCTGCTCTCCCCTACACTTTCTAGGCGATTGTATGTAAGGAATCGTCTGCCCAGACCATAATTCACGGGGGTAAAGAATGAGGGTAGCTTTGAACAGCTTTTCAAACAATGGACACAAGCATACAATAATGTAAGTGTACAGGACGCTCATAGGTGTACACTGTACTACAAGGGGACAGTTGTCAAGTGTACAGGACACTCATAGGTGTACACTGCATTACAGAGTGACAGTCTTGTCAAGTGTACACTGTACTACAGAGGACAGTTGTCAAGTGTACAGGACGAGCATACGTGTACACTGTACAGGGGGACAGCAGATGGTGAGGAAGGCGGGGTCCATGTTGTCTGCCACTAGTCTTTGCTCGGTACCCCTGCCCTCAACACTCCCCAGCTCTGGCGCCAGTAAAATGCAGGAAACGAGAAGAGGTTGGGTCGGGGATTTCGTCAAAGCGTAAACATGTGTCACGTGACAGCAGGATCAATGGCGCGCTCGGGTCACAGGAGGTGGCGTCATCTTGGACACAGCGGAGAAGCCGAAGGTTGCATTGATTTTGCCATTTAGTGAGCGGTGGCTGTTTAATGGGACAAGCTGGTGCTAGTGGAGAAAGTGTGTTATGTTTGTACATGTGTGTGCGTGGCTGTATGTGTGTGCAAGTGTTGTCCCACTTATGTTGTTGACACTGCCCAGGTAGGTGATGTATATTGTGCGGTACAACAGCTAACCGCACTCGTCAGTTATGACGATCGTTATGAAACGTGGTTCATACTGCTGCAGCTCTGCACCTTGTAGTCAACACCTGCAAGCGGCAATTATCACCGATATTTTCCATGTAGTGCAGGCTGGGACTTTACTCCCACGCCGCCAATAAAGAGAAAAGTTGAAGTCATTGTAGCGCCAACAGACTGTTAATGGCATGCTGATACTTTGGTTTATGATCTCTCATTTCTTGTCTCTGACTAAATTCAGTCGTTTAAGCAAAACACCTTCAGTATAGTCATCACAAACATTTCACGGTACTTATTCATGTAACATTCACACCTTTTGTAGCGAAAGACAACGGAAAGTGAGCGAACGACTGACCGACCAACTGAAGTCACAAGCAATCACGTGACCGACCCACTGCAGTCACAGCAGTCACGTGACCGACCCACTGCAGTCACAGCAGTCACGTGACCGACCCACTGCAGTCACACCTTAATTAGTCAAGTGACGTTTGTTTCTAGTTCCCTCAACTATTAATGCTGTAAGCATAGGGAGGAATAACTAATACCTTTTGCGATGAGGAGAATATGGTGACAATATTGACATGTTTATAGTGTAGTTACATCATTAAGACAGTACTATGTATTATCAGGACATTATTGTGGGGATGGGTGGAGGGGAGGAGTTGGTGTTAAGGTTAAATCACGGCAACGCAACCGGACCTGTCAACAGTTGCTGTATATAAGTACAGACTGTAGTATGTTTTATGAGGAGAAACGTTGACATTTCCTCCTTCTAGCATTGTTTTATATTTTGTGCTGAAGGAAATGATAACTAATTAATTTTTTTCTTCGCTAGTAATATCTAACGCAAGCAGAATACTGCCCTCAATAACGGATTGTATTGTTGTCGCATTGTCATTCCATCCGCTAAAATTACCAGTAAGAAGAATAAAGAATAACCTTTTGATTTTCCAACGGAGATAGACCGACAGACGGACGGATGGATGGCGAACAACAGACTCAGGTCAAAGGATAGACACACAAACAAGAATCAACGATAAACTAAGAGAGATTAAAAAGCGATACATGTGTTTTCTTTTGTTGTTGTTGTTAAAGAACTGAAGTACATCATCAACATGATAACAGAATAAGGGTTAGTTTTAAAAAAATGTGCTGGACACATGTTACATGCCGACATTAGGTCACAGCATAGGTGGTAGCCCACAGTCACTTGATCAGGTGACACAAAAGACTAACTCTGTGGGTTGCATGCGTTTCCCTGTCTGACAAAGACCGACGGTTCCTTTCTGTTGGCTTTGTTTTGGCGCCACAGCCGTCAACAGAATCTCAATGCCAGAGAAATAAAATTAAAAGCATCCAGGCCAATCACAGAAACTCCGTCTCCTCTCACAGGCAGTTTCTAATCAAATGGTCGCGTCTCGCTCGCCCTGTCATAGAGGCTGGTGGCGAAAACTCTGTTTTGTCACGTGTTTGTCACGTGTTCAAAAATGGAGATCGATCTTTGATGGCGCGGCGTCAGGTTTAAAGCACTTCCTTAAGTGGGCGCTGGGCAAGCGAAAAGCAGGAATCAATAAGGCCGTGTTGACTGATCAGCCCTCAAGGCTCTGGAGGAAAGGGACAGCCAGGATGCAAAGAGCTCCCAAATCCGAGCACAAAAAGTGCGGTCTGCGGTCCATTTTAGTCTGTTGTCTTTAACAGACGCGTCTGGAACTGCTCCCAGGCCAGGCAGCCGCCATCTTTGCGGTGCACGTGTATCCTTCCCTGCGTGTGTCTGTGAAGCGCGGGCTGTGCGCATGCGTGACTGTCAGAGTGCATAACCGTCTCCTCTGGGTTCCTATTCATTTCCACTATTAGCTCTTCTTGATGATGTATGCCGGCATCATCTGCCACTGGCCAAGCGGTCAGCGATGAAGCACGTGACTGACGGTCGGAGATGACATAGATGTCGAAATGTATGACGTCAGAAGTGACGCACTGACAATGGCGTGCAGAGGACATGTTGGTGACGAAAGGTTAAGGTGCTTATAAGACTTCATTATTCCAACACGCTGACTGCTTATAGGACTCAGCTGCACCAGCGAGTGTTCAGTGTCAAGCTAAAGCTAATTAGCGCAGGCGGCAAGCTTATTATTCACCACGAGATGACTAAGAGCGGTGTTACCTTCCGCCGGCCGCCGTAGCAGCCCACTGACGAGTGCGACACCTGGCGGCGACTTGTGGTTTGTTGTTGTTTGCGTGAAACAGGACTCTACTCCATCAGCTGCTCACCGTGGTAACAAAGACCCTTCTTTTACTGCCCTCCTCTCCACAACAGTTTGCACTCGAAAACAAAGCATTGATGTAGAGCGTTGTGTGTTTACAGGGGAGAGAGAGAAGGTGGGGCGAGAGACAACAAGACGGAGAGAGGAAAGTAGGGAAAACTTATGTTGGTAGGTAATGCTGTTTACCTGCCAGATCTCGACAATGGGTGCTTCACCTGCCAAGCCTGCTCAACGGCGATATTTGTCTGTCTTTAGAAAAGGTTGACTTTGATTTTTATGCTTATTTTTTCTCCGCTCAACTTGTCAAGAAGGTTATTTTTAACATCACTGTTTGTAAAAGAGGAAAATCAATATTTAATTTTTCATCATTGTCAAATTCAAATGCGTACTTTAGATATATTTTCAAGATAACGGCTGAAGAATGTCTCCCTATTACCCCTGTCATAGCACCTGCTTCATTCAGCTTAGCGACTAAGGGTGGTACATTAAGGTGTTTGACACTCATACAGTAAGGATAATAAGATCGTTGGATACACTGTCCCGAATGTGACACCTGACACATGACATTCCCTTTCACCACCTCACCAATCACATCTAAGTGAACACAATACTATTAAATCCTGTATTTTTCAAAAACTTATGTGTCCCCATCCAGAATTGTCTTGTCGTTTCCCGTTTTCTTTCGAGAGAGTTACTGTTAATTTTTAGAATGTTACGTTCTTGAAGTTCTGATATTCCAACAGAAGAAAAAGAACAAGTAAGAAAGTTTTTTTTCGGATAAAGTGCGCCCATCTTTATGGTCAGAGTTTAAATATATCGCAATCTAACGATCTAGCCAGAAAGGGCGACAACGTGCACAACACTGACGTCATGAAGCGTCATGGCTGTGGGCGAGGAGTGTGACTCGCCCCTGACGGATGTCTCTGGAGGCCAACAAAGTTGTCAGCTGTCAAGTCTCGGCGAACCATTTAGCAGTTTAATATCTGGAATCGCGAAAACATTCTAAAGAGACTGGCAATAAATTTGTTACTTAGTTATTTTGTTTTTTTCTGCTGTGGCAAAAGTTCTTGTCCTCCTTTCCCACGACAGAGCCAATGTACTGAAAACACAACAGACCGTCAAGCTTGAGCTTTTGTACCTCCGTCAACACGAGAGTTTGCATAGACTGCTCTACTGACTGAGTTAACGCCCCTTTTCTATTTTTCGAGCGTGGAGCTTGCTTTGCTCTACTTGCAGCCTCGGGGTCCTATGGTGTGTTTGTTTACAAACAACATCCACAGAAACCACTGCTGTGTATGTCACAACAATTGTATATGTAGACGGGGAGACATCGATTGCAGCAGGTGAGACTATGGCAAAGGTGTGGAAGGCGCAGGTAAGACTGGCGTTGAATGTTATTTACACACACAGCAGACATCTTTGTTTGGCACTTCATGGGAGGTAAGCCCCAGTTAGCGACCTCGGTGTGAGTGTATGATTTATTTCAAATAAATGCTTTATATCAACATGAAGATAATAGGTGTTAAACAGATGTTTACTGACTGCATCATGTGCTGACAAGTGTAAAATGTTGGAGACAATTTTTGAGGCTAAAAGGTATTTGTACTTTCGACACGTTAAAACAGATTATTTGCTAAACATTAAGTGCAGTTCATAATTAGGGTTGTTTAAGGTCCACGAAGTTTACAAAAAAGAGGAAAAAGTGACCGAAGAAGCAAACAGATAGAAAACACAACTGAATATAAAATATCTTTAGCATAAGAATTTAAACAAACGGCGAATCAAAATACAAGCTGTAATGATTTCATATCAACAGATCATAAATAACAAATACACATACGCAAAACATTATCAGTGTGGTTCCTTGTAGTTATCATAACCAATATGCCACACACAATAGATGGACAAATACAACTTGCAGCAAAACCTCCTCCACTGTGCCACCTCCCTCATCACCAGTCCATCTACAGACGCTCGGTGACCACAAGTTGCAGACGTAAGGGACATAAGCGCGTCTTTCTATATTTTGTAAGGAAGATAATAACAATAACAACCCAATGACAGGTTCACTGAGCATTTCGAAGGCTCACTGGTGTCAATATTTTTATAAACAGGCTCGCTGGCCTCAGATACAAGCTCCAAGTGCGCTGTCTGCTACCGTAAGCAATACCACAGAGTAAATAAACTTGTATTTACTTAATCAAAGTGCGATATTTTTAGTGTTCTTGCATAAATATTTCACTGTAAAAGTAAAAACAAACAAACGGATAAGTTTTAAATAGATATTATGTGCGTTCACACGAGGGCATGACCGTGTGTTTATTTAAATGACAGGTACAGAGAGGACAAAGTAATAATGTGGCGAATGACAGACAAGAAGATATCAAGGACAGGGCAAAGGTTTGGCAAGATGTGGTGCAGGGTAAGGCCAAGATATTGCAAGATGTGGATATAGAAAGAAATGGAGAGGACAAGGCAAAATGGCAAGATATGGAAAGGGTAAGGCAAAGATGTGACAAGAAGCATAAAGCAACGGCAGCTTGAGCAAAGGTCCTTCAAAGAAACCTTGTGTGCCAGACTGAGTCAGTGAATCTTCTCCACGTGTGAACAAATGAATCTTCTGCACTAGTCAGAGTGAACAAATGAATCTTTCGAACTAGCAAGTGTGAACCAGTGGACCTTAAGCATTAATCAGAGCAAGACAAGAAATTCTCAGCACTAGTTAGAAGAGGCAAGGTTGTTTACACCTGTATCAGACAGTTCTCCTCTCAGCAAGCACGAATCCCGGTCCTTCACGCTTTGTCTGCGGTAGACAATAGGCCCAGCATCACGTGACATTTAAAGATGTGTTATAATGCTATTATTACCCAAACAAAATGCTCAGGAGTCAAACATCCCATGAGCCCAAAAGTTCCGTGGTACTGGCAATGTACTGGCAAACAAGTTCACACTTAGTCCGTTGGCCCAAGTCCGATGTACCGAGCGTTCGTCCCCACAGCACTGGTGACCTGCGACCTTCACACACAATCTGCAAACTTGGTCAAACATTCGGCCTCAAGTTGTCGGTTAATAACGACTGTAATCTGTGTGTGTGCTATATTATTATGATGTTATTACTAGTGTTACACCAAAGTGCGTTCTGTCTGTGTGTGTGTGTGTGTGTTCGTTCGCACGTGCATTCGTACTGGAGGTTAAATAATGCTGCAAGAACAGCGGTTGCGTCACAGGAAATCAATCTAGAGACAGATGGCGCTGCACCGGCTGGCAGGCCCACGTGACCTGAGATTGGTGCATGAGAGACGTTGAATGCCAACTGACAACAACAACTGCTGCCATTCACTTTACAGACAACGTCCGTATTCACAGCTCCTGCAGGCAAGATAGACTCAAGAAGAAATGTCTATTGACAAATTTTATTTGTTAACCCTTAGCTGTCATGCCCTCGTTACCTGTAAAATGTATTCAAGTATTGCGGGTACGTGTTTTGCTGATTCTTAAAGACAATTATCTTCTTACAGGCAACTACATTGTGGTAAAGATAGTGCCACGGACTGTGTTAAAAGGGGAAACCTGCCAGTCGAACACTTTGACAAGGAACAGTAAAAGAGGAGCGAGAGATTGAATGAGTACCATGACTATGAAGCAAAGTACCTGATGCAACAGACGGTGAAAGAAAAGTTTGGGCTCTGCCTTTATGACCGGTCAACTGAAGATGGTGAGGCGCTTGTACTTACCGTCTATACTCCACAGACACTTGACACTGTTTATTGACACAAAATAATGAATGGTACTCAGAAAAGAGGACATAACATAATGAATATGGAGTGAACGTATAAAAGTATGTTTAAGGACAAAACACACGATTTGCTGGCAGGCAGACCGCGAATGTCACAACTTCTATTTTCCCGAGGAAAGTTGTGAGCAGCCTGATCGGTCTGATTGGCTGACACGTGGTCACGTGGTCAATATGGCGCTGTGACTGTTGTGCTTAGTATGCATGGCTTTTGCTGTCACGCCTGATCAATATTGCACTGTGTCTATTACGCCTGATCAACATGGCATTTGCTGTCATGCCTAATCAATATCTCACTACCTGTCACGCCTGATTAATGTGGCAATGTACCTACTTCGCTCTCAAACATTGTAAAACTCTATAACACGACAACATTTGATCAAAAATAACTGTTTCAAACGCAGTTTTAAAAAGTGTTTAACAAAGTATGTGACTAATCTTGTCAGAGGGGACTTGTCTGAGTACAGATCGTAAACAGCACACACACCACACACACACACCACACACACACACACACACACCACACACACACACCACACACACGCTTTCTAGCAGGCAATCAAGAAATCAGCCAATCCTTAAATAAAGCTTTTCCCGTTTCAATAAAAGATGTTTCAGTAGAAGTCGGCAGGATGTGTGGCTGGACTCAGAAAAAGAGAGAGGGTGAAAGGAATGCTCTTGAAGGGCGATGAGCTGGCCTTACAAATAATTTACTTTTTACTGTAGTAATAATAACAACAACAATTTCTGCATATGCTGCATGTAAATTAATGTCGCTCAGTTTTCTAAATTAACCAGTCACACAATTTTGTCTCAGGACAGGTGCAAATATTTTTTTAATTCCTTAATAACCTGAGCGTGATCTGAGTGTTTACAGCCTCTGACAGTACACATCACCTGTAAGGTTTGTGTTGATATCATTTAAGACCTTTGAATACAGGAGTGTTATGTTTTAACAACTCGGTCCGTTGGGTGCAATGTCTGGCAGGGTTCGCAACCCCGAGCCTGTGTTTCACAGCCGTGATTCAGATTCAGTTACGGCCCTTGTCACACTCCATCCCGTACCAGCATTAGGCGCACCATGGGGATAGCATCCTCGGGGTTAGTCAGAATACCAACCCAACAGACATCTGGCATGCGGAGGAAAATTGCTTCAAACGTCTTCGTACAGCAGAAAGATTGAATTATTACTTTCATTTTTCAAATGAGTAAACAATCGTGTTTACAGAGTATAACAGATTTTTTTTCTGGATATGAGATACAGAAGAATACTATGTAACAATTTGTAGAAGACTGTTTTGAATATTAACCTTCATACAAGTAGGCTTTTTCAATGATGATCTCAATTTCAGATTAATTTGCCTGCATTATTTCAGTGTAATCTTCCTGCACATTCAAGTATGCATATTTATTTCACGGTAATCTCGCTTCACGTGCTGTAAGCAGGTGCAGATAAATGTTTTGTTGCTATAGCCTTTGTTTATACAGCCTGCCTATTTCGTATGGATTTTGTACATTTTCCCGGAAGCTGTCTAAATTATTCCGAGTTCTCTATTTCGCATATTTGCCGGCGTCCGTTTACAGCTCCTCGTCTCGATGTCTGCCAGTCTCACATATGCGGGTGCACTCTAGGTCCACCCTGTTAAGGTCGTTCGCTTCTATGTTTTAAAAAACACACCCCTGTAAGGTTGGCCCTGTAGCCCAGGGAGAGTTTGCAGTTCAATAATGGACAGTCATTGTTGGTTGGGGGGAGAAAAAATCGTTTCCGCCAAAAATAGCCCGACATTCCTTTGCTCGTGCTGCCTGTCGCGGTCTCAGAAGGCTCCAGCCATTGGTTAGGCCATGCCAGCGCTGCCAGGGACCCAGTGACTCATTCTTCCGTTGAAGGTGGGAGGAGGAGGGGGGGATGCGCGAGATGTTGATCGAAGACCGCGTGCTGCCACGGGAAAGGCCGGCAGTACATGCGGAGAGACAGAAAAGAGGGAGGGGGAGACTGAAGAGACATCACGAAAGAACCAGCAACATGAAGAAACTGGGGAAGAGGGGTTAAAGAGGAAGAAAAGACAGAAGTCACAGGGTTGTACAATAGAGACATTTTCAAACACTTTTACCGGAAGTCTAGTCGAGTCATTCTGGCTGACCTTTTTTTCAATATAATCTGACACTGTCATGCAGCCAGTCGGAAAGTGGATCCTGAAATCCATGCACAGAATGACTTATCATCTGTTTCAATTTAGACTACGACCTCATTGAAGTCCGCACTGTCCTCCATGGTGACACGTGCAGAATCACTCTCCATGGTGACACATGCAGTATCGGTCTTCACAGGGTCCCGCACCTCACCATGGCCTCACGTTTTCCGACGAGGACATTATGCAGGTCGAGTTCTCGTGTCGACTGACATGCTACCGATACTTTGGAAGAGTACAAAGAAGGGAGGGGGATCGAATGCTGTAGGATATCGGAGTATTACCGGGTATCTCATACAGTGATGAGGAGTGAACACAATCTGCTGGTTGTAACAAAGAGGATGGACAGCTTCACCATCATGACGGTCACGGTTTCTTGTCGTTGCGTGTCATGGATGGCGGAGCAGAACTGAAGTCTGTCACTTAGTTCCTTCGTGTCCTCCGGTCTCTACCACTACTGGCCACACATTCACCTATACAAAGTGACAGCGAACCACTGCTGTATGCAGGTGCTGTGTGCAGTTCGAGGGTTAGCAGCGGTCATGGGTCACAGGTCAAGGGTCACAGTTCTAACAGTCTTGCAGAAAAGCGCTTGGTGAAGGGAGGTGCAGCTGCTTACACTTCATGCACTCTGTGTGGTCGCCTTCTCCCGGCAAGGGCGGCCACCTCGTGAAAAACCCAAACCTGCTTCATTATCTCCCCGTAACATTTGGAGGCAGGCTAAACGTTTCCTATGAACAACATTTGAACAACTAAACACTTGAACTCGTAGCAACTACATCTCGGCACAGGAAGAGGGTTGAGTCGCCAAGTGGCGAGGTGGCTGCTGAAGTCGCTGAGCGTGTCCTGTTCTCTCCCACTCTTGACCCAGTCTTGTGATGGACGTCTGTCGGGTGAGACCAAAGCTCATGCAGCACAGAGCTGCTTGTACAGGGCAGAAAAAAGGACGAATGGAGGTACAAAGTTAAGGATAAGGATAAGTGTGAAGGTATCGTCACCAGGCTACTGTACCGTTGCCTCACTTGATGTTAGTGTGAGAGTATCACTACTTCTGGTGTCACCGTTCTATCCCCTCGCTCACCTTGTCTAGAGACCTCGGACCTGGCTGCATGAAGGTGCATCACTGTTGTGATAACAAGTGGACGTGGACAATCACACAGTGCAGGACCTATATTAATTGTTTGTTCTGTATTTGCTGGCATCTTAGCCTCTGCCCTCCTTTCTCGCCCCCAACAGTTCCCAGGGGGAGCTGATCGATACTTGAATCAAGGGAAGGTCGACAACTCAGAGAGGGAGAGAGAGGTGGGGGTGGGAGAGAACGTGGAGATAGATGTGAAAGCAGTTGGTGAGACAGCTGGGTGTGATACAACTGCTGCAACATTCGGAAGTAGAGAACTAAGAACAGTGGGAGACAGATGATGACAGCTGGGGGCTAATGGTCAGCAGTTAGTGACCAGTGATCAGTGGGCTATAGAGGTTAGTGTAGATAAGTAAAGGGTGGGAGTGGAACAGAAATATTTACAGGTAAATGTTTCTGGAATTCTGTTAGCATACAAGCACACGCACACACATACACAGAGCCATACACTGACTGGAGTGGTGAAGGATAGACGATGATGGTGGGAGGCTACACAGTAGGCAAGTGATGTCTGTTGGGACCACAATGCGCATATATTTACCAATAAGAATGACTTCTTACATTTTCTTTTCGAGATTTATCATAGCATAAGCCCGACCTGCCTCTTAGTCGACTAATTGTTAGTCATAGCTCCTCATGAAACCATCAAAGCCATGATGACCGTAGGGCAGACTGCCAGCCAACCTCCAGCTCCTCTTGAAGCCATGTCTATGGCCCTCAACATTATCTTGGCCAATCTTTGATAGCTCTCTACCCGGAGTCAGTGCAGGTTTGTGCTTGTTGGGGGAGGAGGATGTAGTGTTTGACCAACTTCCCTATATACCATCCCAGCTTTGTGAGACTGGTGAATGTGATGGGGAATATGGCGATGAATATGGTGGAGTATGTGAGTGTAGAGTAACGACCACGTTAATGATGCCTTCCTGGCATAAATACAGTTAAATCCACACTTGGAAAACAAATTCGATGTGCACTTAACAGTTTCCGGTAAGTAAATTGCACACCAATAACAAGTATTTAGTTGATAAGTGATATTCTCTATCATTTGTCCTAAATAATGTTCGTTGTTCAAAGTCTGTGTGATGGTGTGAGCACCGCAGCCGCTCTCTGCACACCACTCGTGTACACACTTCAACATGCACAACACCAGCAGCCTGAGCTACTCTCACGTCCCATCTCACTTGACCTCCACCCATCATTAAAAAAAAAAAAGAAAATTAGGTCGAACGAAGAAAAAAAAAACTAATCTGATCGTCTACAACAAAAATGTGATTTAATTTTGTCGCGATAGGATTAGTTTTATTTGAGCAGATGACGACGAATGTTGGTGGAAGATGGATCAGATGAGTTCTTTTTCTTTGTCCGACCTAATTTCCTATTTTGTATGATGGATAATTAAGGTTGGAGTTAGGACTAGTCTCTAACTGCATATTAAATAATGTAGGTGACATGTTGATCAGTCTCTACATATCTAATTGTGTAGGTGATATGTTGACCAGTCCATGACCACTTAATTGTTATACCTCACGCGCCTCGACAGGTAAGGTAAGTGCGGGGTAAACATGTTGACCAACCCCCCCACCCAACCCAACCCCTTCGCTTCATCAAAGACCGCACAAAACACAAATCATATTTCGCAAATGAGAAAACAACTTTTTTTAACCGCGTTTGTGGTCCAGAGATTACTTGTCGTCTGGTTAGAGTGGTGCTCGCTCTCGACCAATCAAATCGCTCCTGTCGTGTGCCACGCGACGAGGCTGAATGGCAGACGATAGAGATGCCGTCACGAACTTTTACCGATAATGATGGCGGCAACCTCTACACGTCCCCCATCCCGCACTAGCAACCGAGTGGACATGTAGTGGAAATAATGTTAATCATTAGACATGGTACACACACACATACACACATATAAAACTATTCTAGTCCTTCAACAATCTCTCGCAACAGGATGAGTGAAACATGAGTGTGTACATGCTTTTGTGCGTGGTTTGTACATGATAACTGATTATTGTGCACGTGCTTGTACGTGTGGTGTACTGTTTGTAGTCACGTGTGCGCAAGTACAGATAGAGATAGGAGCTGGTTCTCTTTCTCTTCTGAAGCTTTATCGTTGTACTGCATTGATGCAGTGGGTGTCATGTGTCGCATTGTGTTGTGTTGTGAGTACGTGGGTAGGGGAGAGGTTCCCCCACCCCTGTTTATTTCAGGCCCACAGAGTCCACCTAGGGTGGAAGATACCCCGGATGAATCCTCTACATAGCCAACAGTCTGGTCCCCAGTTCCATGATCGTGTCATCAGCATCCCGAACATGGTCTGACACTTACACGTTCACAGCAAAAGTCTTTAACGGTCAATGACACACTGTTACAGCCACATAGTCACAGCTTGATCAATCATTTTGTGGAAGAGGTCAAACTCCTTTGTCACCACCTCATCTGCTAACTGTAAACATCATTCGAAATGTTTCTAACCTGTTCAACTGCTAAAATCAATGGCGTCTGCAGTTTTGTCTCCCTACTGCACTCGCTAGATGTCTTCAAATTCAGCACACACATGGTTCTGTTGCTATGAACCACCCCGATCTGTCACCCGATGGGTCACCACGAGAGCAAACCTGGCGAAATGCGATGAGGCAGGTCATAGGTCATAATGCTATCAACAAATGCACGACAGCCACACATATGGACGCAAACCATCCCCGCCCCTCCCCTTCCCCCACCTGCGAGGTAAATCAAACGTTTCCAGGGGAATGGTTAACGGCCAAGCTGTGTGGTCAGTTCAAAGAGACAAGAGCTTACATCACACTTCAACTTCTTTTTGAACACACAAACCCCAACCCTAACTCTTGACGTATTTACTTGTAGGTTCGATATTTTCGATTTTTTTTTTTACAAGAGAAATTGCGCTGTGAGCAGTTCGATTGGATTTCAGAGAATCCTACCAGTTACCCGTTTACGTCATCGTCCAAAATTATACATCCAATCAGATCTCTGCACAGTTGTGAAATCAGCCTATGGGAAGTGATTTTATTTCAGACTGCATTTTACGTAACGATTTTATGTCTTCTTGCCTAAGTGTATTATATATGGTTATATTCTTCGTATTGTGCATCGCTGTCCGTTACACGATCACTCGGTGTTTGTGTCGTCACTTCCACTTCTCTCTTCTGACAGGACAAACTTGTGTCGATCGCCATTTCACCATTGGAGCAGATTTTACTCGACCATCGACTCATTTAAAAATGTTAATTATTCAAGTATGAAAATCCATTAATTAATTAATTACTGCTCTTTGCCCATCCGTCCACTAGGACCAGTGGAAACGTTACGAGGCTGGGTTAGCGAGGAGCACAACAACATCTGCATAACACGCGTGATGACGTAAGGCTGTTCCACGAGCACACCGCCTCCCGCTGGCGGACGGCCAAGAGCCCGTATTTCCGTGCTGGCCTCACGGACCTCGTCGTTAGGTCAGTTTACAAACACACACTAGCATAATAAATACGGCTTTTAGCTAGCTCACGCATCCTCGTGTTCCTCGAAACATTTATATAAAGAGTGAGAGACAAGATCAAATCTTTTTTCTGTTACAGTAATGACAGTCTTCCTGTTGACTGCTCCCACCCACCCTCCTCAGCTGTCACGATGAATGTTACTACCACAGATGTGTGCCGGGCAGTCAGTGCAAGCAAACTTTTGAAGGTGTGTGGGTCGTATCATAGGTCTGGGGTCTCAAAATGTTTGTTCACCTGTCTGCGATACACACCGTCAAACACCAATGTTGAATAACCGACTCGAAAATCTCGTTGACACCAACATTTCCAGAGAGAATCGATAGAAGCAGGTCTTTGCCAAGACATCAGGTCGCCAGCGGGAATCGCGCACAAAGTTAATGCATGCGAATACATTATCTTCAGTAGGCGTTTGTATACAAACACCTACATGCGGCCAAGACAAGGCGGAAGCCGCTGGTCTGTTTGTAACGGTTTTGTTGTTTTCGTGAATGAAATGTCCGAGCTCCAGGAACGATGAACATTTGTCCGTTCCGTTCATCAGCAGCAGACACTGCGGCGGCGGTTACCTTTCTCTTTGGACGATTACAAGTTTGCGTTCAAGATGACGTCATGAACTGTATGTCCGTTGAAATCCGTTTCCGTCCATCCTTCCAGTGAAGTGTTGCAGCTCCTGAATAGGTTTTTTTTCCAGCTTTTTGCCAGTGTGTATCTGTGTTTGTTTTTCCTCTCTATAAAAGTGTGTGAGTGTGTGTGAGGGGGAGAAGGGACGGGATGGAGGTGAAGAATTTCTGATTAAGAGTTCAAGTGTCACAGACTTGTCTTACAATTTTTAGGGGACACATTTGATTTGAAGATATAAACATGGATTAGCTCATGCTGATGATGAGATTGGAAAATAAAGTCTCTCAAACAAGATAGAATATATATATAGTAATAAAGCTTACCGTAAGAGCCGGTGTTGGCAGCAGACGGCAGGCACATGAGGACAAGCACGAGCAGACGTGGGGCTCTCATAGTACTCGCACGGTACTGGGAGAACAGACACTGACACACTCGACGATGACGAGGGAAAAGGAAGAGAACTGCACTCGTCAGCGGCACTAGCCACCGAGTGTCTCCTCGCTTCTTGTTGTTGTTGTTGTCGATGTAGGTGTTTTCCTCCACACACACACATAGCCGCTGGCGACATGAGAGCAAAGCAGGCCGTGGTCACCTCTATCCCCCGCAACTCCCACCCTCCGTACCCATCGCGGGGGGTGGGGTGGGGAAAGGGATATGATGCAGAAGTGGCCGCTAGCACTGACCCAATGGCTCCGGGTGGGAAGCGGGTGGATGAAAGTTAGGGTGCCCGCGTACTACGCTGCAGTCACGGCTGCCTGTGCACGAGCGGACTGGCATGTGAAACGCACGCGCCGCGCAGGCAGCTGATATCACACGGCAATCACAACAATCCACGCCTCGGCCACACTCACCCCCTTAACCAGGAAACAATCATCACTGCAATCCCCTCCCCGCGTTACGTCGACAAACACTCGTCCTGCGGACTGCTTCCAGCAGCACCAGTTGACGTCATCCCAGTAGTTGCAACAGTGGTGGTGGTGGTAGTGGTGGAGAAGGCAGAAGTCGGGAACGCCGTTGCAGTGGTTACTCTCAATCCTCCACAAGGAACAACAGAACGTGCACCAACCACGCCATCGATCGTCGCCGCTCTCATCGTTATCGAAGTAGTAAACGTAGTAGTAGTAGGAATGGTAGTATTAAGAGTAAGCGTAGGCGGAGGTGGTGGTGGTGGTGGAGGCGGCAGCGGTAGTAGAGATGATGCTGTCATTGCACGAACGTCACGGACAGCAGCGACAGCAGAGTTAGTGGAATTGGTAGTAGTGGTGGTTGGTGCATTTGTTGCTGCTGTGGTGGTGGTTGTGACTATGCTGGCTGCGTGCGCCGTGCCACGCTGTGTTGTGGTGTGCGGTGCGCAGCACACTGTGCCCTGGTCGCTGCGTACTACAGCCCCGCTGCCAGCCCGCGGCCTCCCTTCTGCGCGTGCGCGTGACCTCAAATATGGCCACCGCTGCCCCGCCCCTCCCCCACCCTGTCTACCCCACCCTTCCTCCTGCCGTGGTTCTCTCCCTTGTCATTGTCACACACACACACAGAGTTCCCTTCCCTCATCACCCCGCCGCTCAGCAGGCTCCCCCCCTCTCCGTCACACCGCTCTCCTCTTGCAGGCGTGGCCGGCTGCGCGCGGCAGGCCGTGCAGAATGGAACGCTTGCATGGCGGTCGCTTACCACACTGCGTGCAGTTCCAGCGGCAACACAAACAGCAATCAACTGAAACAAATTCGTCCTACTCTCAACCTCGTGCTTGTGTGCGTGCGTGCGTCCGTTCGTGAGAGTATGCGCGCGCGTGTGAGAGAGAGAGAGAAAGAGAAAATGAGTGAGAGATGTGCGTGCCTATGTGAATAAATGTGTGTGCGTTCGTGTACGCGTGTAAATTACGTGAGAGAATGCGCGCGAGCGTAAGGGTGGATGCATTCTCGTGTGTTTACATCAGTACTCCTATTCCCGTGTTGTGGTTACAGATGGAAAATAAAATACTGTGTAACGCACGGGCAGCTTGTTTAACTCAACTTTGTGCCGCTCATCACATCCCTCATCAGATCAACCGACTCCGACTACCCCCACTCCCACCCTTCACTTGTTCAATGAACGACTGCCCCTTACCCGGCCCTCCCCCCCACCTTCAGTGTTACAACACCCGCACCTACACCCCACCCCGTCCCCACCCTGTCCCCACGTTGTCTTGGAAACAGTTGATGGAGCTAAAATATGTTGGTGTAACGCGTTGTTTATTGGTGAGTATAGTTACAACATTTCACAGGTGTTGACAGGTAGCTCCCTCGGAACACTTCGCTCGTTTCAAGATTATTATCACAAGAGATTAAGATAAGTTGCAAGTAAACACGTGTTTCAGTTACCTCTTCCTTGAGATATGTAGGACTATCTCTCTTTCTCTCGTTTTTGTCATTTGCCAATCTCGTAAAATCGTTTTTGCTGAATTATCAGAAAAGACTGTTTCTTGTGCTATTGATAATTACATTTCGCTCTGTCTCTTTGTTCTCTCCAAATTATCTAAAGATCCGTATTTAGACACAAAACCGAGTTCCCTTCTTTTCCAAAAGCGTTGTATATTTTATTAAAAGGTGATTTGACATTTTAATTTCAATATGGCTTTATGTTTTATCACAAGATGCTTTGTATATTTTATTAGATTATGCTTATTCCATTCATTCTGCTAATAACCACCATCCGATCGCACGACACAACCTTTCAAACACCGACAGTGTCGACTCTTTAATTCTTTCAGGTGGAAAACAGGGATTCGTAGCCTCAGGAAACATCTAGAACAAATTGTATGATACATTACACACATACACAATAACGACATAAATAGAATATCTGGAAAACGAACTGTGTATGAAATATATAGAAAGTAAATACAGATAAGTAATTGCATGTTCCCTAAATAAACAATTTTGTTTTTAAATGATATGTTCCCTATTCTCTTTGAGGTTGGCTAATATTATTACTATAAATTTTATTAAGTTTGTTAAGAAGCTTTTTACTGGTTCCAAATCAATGTATCAACTTATATTGGTCTGAATTATTCAGTTAGAAGTGAGGAGCTACATTTTTTTGAAAAACTCCAGTAAAAATATATATAATAGTATTCACCCCCAATCTCTTTCAGACTGTAATGTTCACATGCCGTTCACACTTGAACACATTACTGTATCCTGCCTTTGGAACAAGCAGGTTGTATTTGTTGTTGTCAACTTAATAAAAGAGATTAATTGACTGTATGCTGCAAGAGAAACATACTTGTCACAAGCAATGGACTTCTTGAGCATTCTAACAAGATTTCACTATTTCAGAAACCCACGAATGTGTCTGATGATTAAATAATTAACATCTTCTAATCAGTAAGTATAAGCATCTCCAGGTGTTCGACATTGTTGCTCGGCTTTTGCTAGCTGCTGACGAGGCTGATGTCAAGATTATTGACACAACAGTTAAAGAGCAGTTAGCAACTGATTTTGTCATTCAAGTATAAACCTTGTGCTAAAATAATAATAATACATCTAATACACAGGTGACTACGACAAGTTAACTTCTGTTCAACACTCAATATTATCTTTAAATGTTGGCGCTGGTAAACTAAGCCATGCTACACAGAAATATTGTAAAAAGATATTACTTTAATATCGTAATATATCGAGTTGGGCACGATTGGTCATTTAAATGGATTGATTGGTTCTTTTGCTTGTTATAATTACAATATCATCCGCCTTTAATTAGTATAATTAATTTTTAATAATTACACAGTATAATTAATTTTTTAATTTTGTATAATTAGTCCAAGCTTCTATTTCTTTCTTTGTCACATTCATCAAACTGTCCTTATAGTCTCTGTCTTGCCCACTCTGATTGGATAAAAAGGGAAATCCTCACGAATGGACGATAGAGGAAAAGGCTGATAATTAAACTTATGAGAACAGTCACGGTTGCTTGGCAAAGGTGTGACACCGCTGTCAAGGACAAGAACTGCCAACCGTCCACCTGCCACACGGCTGGCACGCGACCGACTTGTTGTCGTCACGTGATCATGACGTCACGGAGCAGCTGTCATGGTTCAGATGTTGTAAGTAGGAGAAATACATACAGCGGAGGATAATGCGATCAGCCTACTTCCTTTACCACATAAAAATGAGTTTATGGCCACGTCGTCTTTTCACATGGCTTGTACACAGCACACATTCACACGCACACAGACCGAGATGTACGTGCGTCAACCACGATGTTCACTTACTTGGTGCGCGCGCGCGTGTGTGTGAGAGAGAGTTTATCCACGACAATACAGTTTTCACACTTTTATCGTTTTGTGTTTTTATTTTAATCATGGACTTTTTTCGTGAATACCTGTAGTCACGAGGGGATGGGTGCGGACTATTAGGTCCAGGTGTCCAGGTGTGCTCTAGCCGACGTTCACACCTGTCCTCTGGCGGCAGGTGTGATTCCGTTGGCTTCATTGAACGCCGATGTTTTTGCTTGACTGCTCTCTGGCCGTCTGTCTCTCTAACACTTGTGCACAAAGCCTTTTTAATTACTCAAGTGCTCTCTTGCTGCACACACATCGTCTTTCTACACTTTGTTGTGTGGGAGACTTCCAGGTATCACTCCCAGTGTAGAGCAGGGTCAGGGTGGAAGGCCAGGAAATAAATGAAGTTCATCCTTGGGTACGAACGTACAACCCAGTCTGTGTGAGTGTAAGAGAGAGGAAGTGGATCCAGTTCAATATAAATATGTATATCAAGTGACTCATTTAAACCAAAAAATGTCGTTTCGTTTTGTTCATTTACAAGGAATTACTCTGAACAGTAATCTCTGTACTTGGTCTGAGGCCAAAGGTCGCATCGACTCTGGGTTGTGGATGACTCGGCAAAGCGACGTGGTCGAATTGATCAGAAGCCAATAATAATGTTGGTCTGAGTCTTCATTATTTCTTTCGAAATATAAATCAATGTAAAATTATCCCTTTGCAAGTAGGTGGTTGAAGGATAGGGGATGAGTTATTGTGGAGAAGAGTCACCATTAAGGTTTATAGTTGACTCTTCTTTTATGAATACAAGCTAAACGTCACTATAGGATGGAAATGCAGTAGAAACGACAGGTAAACGACCGCTGAGAGACATTCCTAAGGTATGACGATGATGGTGGTGGTCATCGTGTGTTGCAGTTGGGGGAGGAGAAGAGTTCTGTGTGTGTGAGCAAAATCCGTACCGTTACTATGTGACCTAACGTAACCAGTGACGTGCTACAGCGCAGCAAAGGCCGAGCTCAGTTGACAATCAAGTGCGAAGCCGGATCTTCAAGGGTTGGGTAACGATCTAAACAGATATTTATGGGAGCCACAATCATGTCGCACGTGCAGGCGGCGCTGAGGGCAGCTGATGTTTACAGCTGAGAGAACCAAGCTAAAGTGCACGTGCGGGCGGGTGCGCCGAGTCGCATTTATTCTTCTGTGGAAACCCTAGGCGCGAGTATTTCTTTAAACAAAAGCTCAGTAATATGAGGACCCAGCATCCACAGTGACAACATTGAAGTGTGTGTGTGTGTGCGAAGGTGAGACTCGTCTGTCAAAAGTCAGCGGAGCAGCACCTGACTGATAATTGAGCCTCGTTCTGTTCCTTCCTGTCTTCAGCTTTCGTTTGTGAGACACAATAGACAGGTGGGCAGGTAGGAGAGAGGTAAAGTGTTAATTCAATCACAGTCGCTGACCAGTCGTAGGCGGATGTCACCAAGACCGTGACACGTGACACGCCAGCGTGAAGGGCGGCTGCCATGCTTGTGACGTTAAGGGCGCAGCGTCACCGCGGGTGTGACATGCGCACTGGCAGCCTCAGCGCACGCACCTGTTGGAACCTGCCGCGTGGCGGCGTCGCACCAACAAGTCGGCGTGTTTACGGTGCATTAGTCACAACAACGCCTGCCTTCTTGTTTTGAGAGTTCACATCACTTCCCAAACAACTGGACCTCCGCAGGCGTGCGTGCTGGGGGTGGGGAGACGAGGGGGAGCACAAGGGAGGCCAGAGTTGCTGCTGGAAGTTGCCAGACTACAGTTGTGTTGGACAGCGATGCCAGCGCCCTGCTAAGTGCAAAATTCCTCACATTTGATGTCTTCACTGTCAGCGGTTGCCAGAGTTTTGGACGAAAACCAGAATGAGAGCACGTGAGCGTGACGAGGGCATATCTGTGGAGATAAATGATGAGTTTAGTAGCCACACCAGGGTTAAGGTCTAACAGACCTCATCAACACCACAGCTATTGTAGACATGAACAGTCATTAAACTTTCTTAATTAAGGATTTATTTATTACACGTATTAGGCATGACCAGTGACTGGGTCCACTTGTGTGGAAATGGTCCGCTCTACCTCTTCCCGTAGGCCTTGCAGGTCGTCTGGGTCTTTGGTTGTCTCCTGACTGAGCTGGAGCCTGGAGGATACTCGGGTGTGTCGTCCGTCTAACGAACAAGGGCGGCCCTGTCATCCGAGAGCAGGTAGTCCTCGACTTCTTTGATGGCGGACAGTTCTCCTGGCCTAGTGAGGGTTTTGAGGAGGCGGAAGACCTTACACTTGTATCCTCAAGCCATTACCTCATCGATCATGGATCGAGGACAGATATCATGAAATCGATGAGGATATGTTTTATATAGTATGACATTTTAATTAGGCGCATCTAACATAGGTCATCGTATTTAGGCGAATTTTATTTAATTGCATTTAAATAAAACG